>NC_041377.1:2842500-3052500 GCF_900634415.1 Cottoperca gobio | reverse complement strand
TGCGGAACTCCCGCGCTATCGGCGTCCTTTGGGCCATTTTCACCATCCTCTTCGCCATCGTCAACGTGGTGTGCTTCATCCAGCCGTACTGGATCGGAGACGGCATGGACACCCCGCAGGCGGGCTACTTCGGTCTGTTCCACTACTGCATCGGCAACGGGCTGTCCCGGGACTTGACCTGTCAGGGCAGCTTTACCGAGTTCAGCACCATCCCCTCCGGTGCGTTCAAGGCCGCCTCTTTCTTCATCGGCATGTCCATGGTGCTGGTTATCACCTGCATCGGCTGCTTCACGCTCTTCTTCTTCTGCAGCACCGGCACCGTGTACAAGATCTGCGGCTGGATGCAGCTGTCTGCAGGTAGGAGACTCTGACTAGCCTACAGGTTGGACTTCATAAAACACTTAAGTGTGTCAGTGTAGAGGAGCTAAATTACTGTAAGAAGAGGTCTACCCCTTATCTCCCCACCTCCATAAAGTTTGCTATTCAAACAGCTAAAAATGCACAGTATGCACCTAAACATTAATTTGGTCTTTTCAGACTCCAATACTTATCTGAGCTCAAATAACTAAGAGTTTAATTCCATAATAAGTCATTTTCTTATGCAAGAATGGTAGAACTTGCTCTCAAATATTGGGATTTCCTGTTTTTCTTTAATCGGTATTATATTAAACTCAATATCTTTGGGTTTTGGATTGACAAAACAAGATATCACATTGGCTCTTTGACTTGTTCACGATTTTCAGACATTTTATAGACAAAATGATTAATCTAGAAAAGTAATCGGCAGATTAATCGATAATGAAAATGAAATGTTGCAGCCCTACAGCTCAACATGCACACAGTCTTTTTCAGACTCCAATAATAGTCATTTGAGCTCTGTTAAGAATACGCGAAGCTCAAATGAGTAAGAAGTTTAATTCTACAATCATTGAATTGATGGCCTATTGATAGATTAAATCCCTTATTTTAAATGCAATATATTCCAAAGCACATGCAGAATTTTGTCGTATACATATGTGGTAAACTTCAGTGAACATGACTGTCGGTATAAAAGCTTAACTCGACTAGAAACGGGCAACTAGGAGCATAAATTGGAAATATGTAAATTATTTTTTCTCTTAATGAGAACAGAACGTCTTCAACCCCCCCCTTTTTTTATACTATTTCACAAGAAACGCACACAAAGAACATTTTAATGAGAAATTAAATAAATAAATCTGTTTATTTGGATCTTATACCTTCATATAGACAAATACTCCACCTTGACTATAGCACACAAGGAATATTATATTCTACAGTTATAATAAACGTGTTGAACATTTTGGTGATGCGTTTATCTCACGCAATAACAGTTTGTTCTGAATGCGTATTGGCCTTTTAAACTGTTTAATCTTTTAATAGTACAATTCAATGGTGTTGAATATTCACACAACTCGCTCCCATTTGAAACCCACGCTGTAAGATCATTTCTGCTCCCTTTAATGCAATCTGTCTGAATCTCTCGGAGCACAGCTGCACAGCAATAACTGATATGACTACAAATCAGACTGAGATATAACTTAAAGAACATCTTTAGAATAAGAAGCTTAATAAAGGTCAGTAATATGAGAGGTCCACGTCATATTAATTTGTATTTTGAGTCCAAGTAGTTTCACTTCATTTCTTTATGTTAACTAGACTTTTTTCCTCTTGTACCTAATGTCAGGCTTTTGGTTTTGTTTGCGTTTAACACCAATTAGTTATTTTCCACCGGCTTAATCACTTTAAAAGAGTACTCACTGACTCCTCCATTGTCAGACTCACGATAGAAAGTATAAAAATAAAAAGAATAAAAATTGATGCGGCAGAACCTGTCTTTTTTTTTTTTATCCTACGCATTCTTCTTCCTTGTCAAAACCTGGCACCTACATTACCCACAATGCACCTCGACCCATGCTAGTAGCAGCTAATGTAGCCTCGAACCTCTAGCATCAAGCAGAAACCTTTTTAAAGGTGTTTTTATATTCATGGGCCTGAATCTTTAAATCAAACGTACAGACATTTGAATTGGCTAAAGCTCAGGGGAGATCATTTGTGTAAGTGATAAATAACAATGGTACAAAAGCATCATCACTTGCATATTCATAGATGCCTGCTTGTTAAACAAAGCTTGTACTCGGATGAGAATTAAACGTCACAATCAATAACGATCACATTCGCAGAGAGTGCGCTTTGGTTTTGGTCATGCAGAAACACACAGCGGCTAAATATCTATTCTGATTCAGGGTGAACATGTGTCACAAAAGCCTGCTGATTACCACTTTCAGCTTTAAATAGCAACCGCAGATTGCAATGTAGTTCCTCGTTGCACAAGCCATTGATTAGTTATAGACATTAGCAGCCATTGGCCAGCTGTGAGGCTATTTCATAGAAAACAAATTGCGTATCCAGAGTTCCTCAGCTGTGGAAAAGCACTATGAAGAGCTCGTTCAGAGTCCTGATGAGGGCACATCCTGGTAGTTTGAGTCTTTACTACATTTATCTAACAGCTGTAGTTACTAGTTACATTTCAGAAAATATTTAACTAATTAACTAATGTCAGTCACAATTTCCAAAAGCCCAAGATGACCTATTCAATTTGCTTTGTTGTCAGTTAAAAACAAATGCATGTTTAGCTTAATATCAGTATTAAATAGCGAATAATGTTATGTATTATAATATATCAGCCACATGGGGCCAACTGTCTTGCAACACTAGTACTTGATACATGTTGCTAATAGTTCTGGACTTTGAATCATCTTTTATTGATCATCACATGCTTTTTTTTTCACAGACCATTCAGTACGACTGTCTCATATAATCTCTCATTCTCGGTGAGGCTGCTGTTCAATCCACCATCTAAAGGTTTTCTAGGCAACTTAAAAAGCCAATATCGAGGTGCTCTCTTTCTCTAAGCAGTCTTGAAATCCCACCGTGATTGTAAAAAATAAAATAAAAATCCTCCCTGTCTGATGTCATGTCAGGTGGTATGAAGCTTCTGTGATGTGCTATCAAAGGCAGCACATCGAGCTCAGAGGCAGCACTCATCTCCAACAATGGGATGTTCTGAATGTTTGATGAGCTCTGCCTTCTGGTAGATGAAATATAACAAAGAATAATGATGATTGCTGTAACGATGTAGCCGTTTTTATGCTCCTTTTGCGGATGTGTAAAAGCCACACTCTGTTTTTTTTAAGCTTGCGCACAACTTTTTGCATAACTTTTCACAGTAGTTTCCCGTCTTTCATCAGACCGAGCCTTCATCTGGCCCAACGGACAACTTTTATGTCTTTCTCTTGTGTTTCCCACCTTTTTCTTTTCTGCATGAACATCTGCAGTTCTCTGCTGAATTTAGAAAGATGGCCACTAAGGCTATAGTGGAAGTCCACCCACTGCTACTGCTTTTATTTTGGAAATATTCAAATGCAAGTTGTTGGCTGCAAACCAGTCCACCAGGGAGGAAACCTCATTTTTGAAAGCTGCTTCATTATTGTTTAAAATCCGACCTGATAATGTGGGATCATCTACAAACTTATACAACTTAACAAAGCATGAGAATGATGTTGCAGCGTTCACAGTCACATAGATGGATAAACACCTGCGGGAGGCTTATGCATCAAAACACAAATTCATCCCTTAGAGACTTGTGGAATCTATGCCAAGGAAACTGTTTTGGATGCAACACGATGTTTTATCTTGACTTTTCCTTATTTATTTTACTTAATTAAGGACGCCACACAGATTTCTTTACAACCTAAAGACCTACAAGGTGGCTTATTAGATCATGCGGCATGATCAAAAGCTCCAGAACAGCTACCGACTTATTATTTAAATATAAAACCATAGATAAGTGGTTTATTTGGCATTAATAAATCCATTAGTTACAATTTATAAACTCTTTTTTTTTTTTAAAGCATACCAGAAAGTGCCACTGATAAGGAAAACTGAATGGTCTCCAGAGCTATGATGGCCTTCTGGATCTCACAAACACACACACACACACACACACACACACACACACACACACACACACACACACACACACACACACACACATGAAGTTTACCATGGCATGAACAGCTGCACATGCTCTGTAGCTGTAAAACTATAGAAATGCATAGAATCAGTAGCCGGGTCCAATTCCTGGTTGTCTGACCAGCAGCTTCCTGTGCAGTAAGTGGCTTTCCTCACGATGCGCTGAGTGGTCTCGCATTAAGAGCCAAAACTTAAAAAGTCCATTTGGTTGCTGGAGGAGGAAGTGCTCCATTAGGGGACGGCTGCATGTGCTGCCGTTCAGTTGTGTGTTGTTGTTGTTGTTGTTGTTGTTGTTGCGCCGTGAGAGTGATGGAGAACACAAACGCTCTGGTTGCCTCATGTTTGATGCATGATTACACCGTTTGATAAAAGCGTCTGACTGACTGATGTTATTATAAGAATGCTCGGCGCGTTGTGCACTATTCAATTTTACACCTCTTCAGAAAGATGTCAAGTGGAACCGGTACGTGCTGCTTATCACCGTCACATAGTGTTGGAGAGGAAAGATACACAGACACTATCACTGCCTCTGCAGAGGAGCGGGATAGATAATGAAAAGGGATCCAGGGAATGTTTGAAAGCTGAAATCTTTATGTTGAAATACTGCTTGTGTTATTTTTGTCCATGTATCCAACAAGAAGTCACGTTTACTTATTTATACTCATTTTGTTTGATTTGAAGCTAAAAAAAACACAAATTACACGTCATATTCTATATACACTAAAGATGCATAAGAATGGTATTTCCTGCCATTTGCTCTTTTTATTCGCTTTAATTTCTTTCATCTTTGTCAGTCCGACCTGTATTTAGAGTCAGAAAGTGCACATTGTGGTGCGAGATATCTCTTCTACATGTGTGCCATGTGAGCTTTTGATCATGCCGCATGATCTTCCCTCAGCAGGGGGAGTTCGCCCAGGAATATTGTGGAATTGTAGATGTTCAAATTTCCATTCTTCTTGTCTTGTCCTCTGAATCCTTTGCACGTTTGCATATTTGCACTTAAGAGTGTGCAGAATTGTCTATTATAGTTTGCCTTACTACTGTGACATAAGTACATTTTCAATTGTATATTCTGCACAGCCCACCACACTGGGCCTACTTACTTACTTACTTACTTACTTACTTACAACTGTTGAATCCTGATTCACTGTTCGCTCAAAAGCTGAGGTTCAAAGTTCTCTCTTGAGCTTAGAGACAGTCGAGAAAACAATCTCAATCTCAAGACAGAAGTCTTCAAAGTACACTGAAAGATCCATGTGATGTTAAAGATCATGTGATACGGTCAAAAGCTCCAGAACAGCTATATTATATGATTATAAATGCTATAACTTCTGTACTTGTCCCAATAAAAAATATACATTAAATAATTAAAAGCGAGAGTCTGCTGGGGAATAATTGGCTGCTGATCAAAGCTAGTCTTAAAATAAAAAAAGGCACATTGATGTGAGCTCTGTGTAAACATTCGCAGTGTAGTTGAGATGGTCTGGATTTAAGGCAGGGAGCTAAAGACATCGGCCCGGGCTTTATCCTCTCTCTCGCGCGTATAATGAAGGACCGGAAGAGTCTGAGAGGCTTTACAGTGATGTAACATGACCACACATGAGACGAAGACGCAGACATAACACACACACACACACACACACCTAAGAAGTTATTAGCGGAGAAAAAGGAAAAAATATTGAGTTTTTAGATGAAACCCTAAGCCCTTTTTTCCCTAACTCCCTCTCTCCAGTCAGTTAAGTGCTCTGCTGGTTCCCAGCTGCACCAAATGACAACATTTCTTTTATTTTTTTATTTTAAAGCTCACAGACGGTCATTTTTTACACGAGGTAAAAAAAAAATCACGACAGAATCATAAACAAAAACCGAGGGATGTCGCCCCATGCAGAGTGAACCAGTCAGCTGGAGCTCACTGGTCTCAAACTACACACTAATTCTGATACTGAGGATTAAGAAAATGGATTACCGACTTTAGCTGTTGAGGATTTTAAAAGCACAGTAACCGATCGGTGACCTCGATCAGCCTTTTTTAAAGTTGACACTTTCATATAAACGGAAACATTTAGGAAACGCTGGACGCATAATGAAATCATGAGCCACTTTATCATTCCGCTTCTTTGGTTCCTTAAGAATTAAGCTTTTGAATCTTTGTATATACATTCTACTTAACTAACTTAACTTAATTTGTTTGGCTGCCCCACCTGAGTTACAGTCTACATTAAAACAATCTAAGTATACAGTACGGTCCATTTAGTAGCTGAAAATGGTCTAATTTCCATTTTTCTGAGCACTTGAAGGACTTCTTGTCCAGGTTTAATTAAACTAAATGGACCTTGTGGTGAGTCGGTCAAGGATAAACTTCCAATCTCAATCTTTTTATTTTTAAGACCAGTTATTAAAGTGCTTGACAATTATTTGATAATCTAAGATATTTAGTTGAGTTGCCTCTCGATGCAGTGTTTGTCTTGGGATTTTATTGTGAAAGGTAAGAACGAAAGAAGTGACGTAATGAATGTGGGAGCAATAAAGAGTTTGCCGTCTTGGTTCAGACAGAGCCTCCATGTTATTGGTTATTGTTTTATTACCGTCATAAGTAGGCACAACGTAACTATGCAAACTCCATCTGCTCTGGAAGATCATGCAATATGACTGAAAGCTCCAGAACAGATGCACAATAGACCTTATGGTGAAGAAGAAGAGTTGATAAAAGCCAATTGATAACTGACATTTATTGACATTTTAATTGGTAAAGCATAAACAACTCTTACTTTGGTAAAAGTGTCTGCAAAATGCAATATAATGTGGAAAGAAAGTTGTTTTTTAATTAAATTTAGTTAAATCCACTGTGTGTGTGTGTGTGTGTGTGTGTGTGTGTGTGTATGTATATATATATATATATATATATAAGGTTACGTGTATATTACTATATTTGGTTGTTCTGTGAATAATAACAATCTCAGTAAATGCCCCTTTAAACAAAAAAAAGAGCTTGAAATGTCTCCTTTAAACTCTCCCACTCAGATGATCAGCAATCTTATAGAGCTGTCACCAGAGACGATAAATCTAAACACGGCGTGGGCGAGGCCATGTGTCCATGTGTATGAGGTGTCCCAGAGGGTGAAGTGTTTTATGGGGTGTGGAGTCTGGTGGAGAAGTGAGATCAAACATTGTGTCCAAGATGCTGCGGTCACAGCCGGACTTGAAGTCAGCTGCTTACAAATCTGCTGCCGCCAGCGGAGGAATTTGACATTTATGTGCACTAACAATTTCACAGGTAACAGTGCGGTCAGGGCTACAAGCTGCTGCCGCGTTCTCTAACCAGGATTACGAGGCCTCTTAACTGTAGACCTGATGTATATTTGACCTTGAGTTTGAGGAAATAATCGCATATCTTTTACATTTTGACCTTTTTCAAAGTGCTTTTCAGATGTGCATACAATAGGCTATAAAGACATATAAAGTCTACAGTCATGTTACTTCTGCACAGCTTTACAATGACACCATCTGAAATGTGTGAGTTAGCATGCCAACATTAGCTAATTAGCACTAAACACAAAGTAGCCTAGTTGATCCCGATGGGAATGTCTTAAGTTTCGCAGGTATTTGTAGTATCGGACGACTTTAAACCTGATGATGGCGTCAGATAAAAAGTTAAGTGATGACCAAAATCTAAAACTTCATGGCAATCCATCCAATAGTTGAAATCTTTCAGTCCAGACCAAAGAGGTAGATCGACACGGCAATGAGAACACAGAAATGCGTGATGAATATTGCAGCGACGTCGTCAAGGTCACATTATATTTTAGCCAGTTACTGCAGCTTGTTGATGAATAACATGTCATCCCCAGGTGATGATTATTTAGTCTTTTATTAGCCTAGACATGATGGACAGATGGGGGCTGCAGGAGCGCCTGGAGCCTGTTCCAGGTAAAGCGAGAGTGGTGCTGTGTCTGATTGGGGAATCGCAAGGTATTTAGAGCCTTAAGTGTGACTGACAGTTTTGATTGCAGAGTAGTTAGGATGCGGAATGAGCAAAGGGATGGAGATTATGTGAGACGAGTAGAAGAAGAAGAAGAAACTGTTGGGGCTGACAGATGAAAATGACATCCAGAGTCCCTCGTTCTTCGAAACGCAATATAATGGCACCAAGGCCACCGTTGTTGTTTGACTGATACAGGAAGTCATGTTCTTGGTACTGTTTGTCTGTTAGAACGATATCTCTAAGAGGTTTGTACACATTTCAATGAATGATTAAAGCTGCACAAGTCAATATTTGTATATTAACAATGGATCAAATTAGTAGATTTAATATGAAAGGTGTGGTTTCATATCTAGTGTGTGTGTGTTTTAGCGACAGTCAGCTCTTTTATTTCAATAATCCTGTGTGGAAAGTTATTTCTTTGACATGCCGTACAGTCTTTTCTATAATTGGCTGTCAAATGACTGACTTCTGTTTGACAGAAACTTGCCATAACCTTTAATCAAACTATGTGCACATATTTATTCTGTGCCATGATGTAAAATTGAAATGCAAGTTGCTGCTACACAACTTGGATAAATCTTAACACTCGTATCTCGGTCGTCGTTGTACGAGGATCTGATATGATCCAAAAACGATGGCCGTCCATTACTGGTGTCTACTTGCAAACCCTTTCTATCATCAGAGCAGTGTGGCCTCTGTGGGCGTCTGTGCTCTCTGATTGTTTGTTTTGAATGCCTTATTTAACACTTAATCGCACTTTTATTGCTTCGTTATAGAAAGTTGCTTTATGGGGACAAGCATCAGAGACCTCACAGGCTCCATTACCTCTTCATTAAACCAACTGTGAGGAAGCTGGTTTAATGTCCTTGTTGTTACGAGATTGCTGAGGGAAATTCCTCAGCATTGCTGCTCATTAAAAAGTGTCAGAGATGAACCTCTAATTACACCCTCAATTTGCTTGCATGAAGCAACACAAAAGTCTAAAGAGCGACGTGTCTCTTCGAGGCAGCCTGTAGCCCTGATTTCTGCAGCGTTTGTCAGAAGTGTGGCTTCATACATGTTTCATGAGATGTGCCTGCTTCTCCTATGTTTCGCTGGGAAAAGAAGTGGAAGTCCGTTGGCATTTTCCTAGAGCTGTGGTGCCCTTTTTTAAATTGGTGGAATGATGATGGGGAAAGTGTCCAGTTGCCAGACAGAGGGAGCTGATGGGGAGATAACAAGGTCTTTCCAGGAGTCACCGCAGGATGTGTATATGCTGAAGTTATAGGGCTTAATAACGCTCCTAATCAGGTGCTAGTTACTGAGCAGCGGGAGAGCCCACAGCAGGGGATCTGGGCGGAAATGAGAGCGCTCAATGGCGTGAGGAGAGGAAGTCAGCTCTGAGTCTAACATCCCTGGTGTGTTGTTGAACAGCGTGTCTGTGCGTATGAAAGACAAGAGATTTATTCAGCCGGTGTGTTTCAGACCGGTTGAGTGGGAGTATCACTGATGCGAGCAGAAGCGTCGATGTTCTGTTATTTTACTCCTCTATAATGGTGTTTCCAATCTGCTGTTGTATTATCCTATTGTGTTATGTATCCCGGAGGGGGGCAGCACTAAATAGCTTGCCCGCTGCTCGAGGGATCAGTGACAAATCCCCCAGCAGGGGAGAGCGATAATCATAAGAAGCATAAGCTCGTCCCGCAGGAAAACAAAATACTCTGTTCTTCCTGCTGCGTTTGAGTCTTACGGGAAGCCCCAGAATAACACTGACTAACTTACTCTTCAAAGTTTGATGTGCCCGTTTGATGTGTTTAGGTGCAGACGTCCGCCAAGGCCGTTTTGATCAGTTAAAAATAATGTGTGTATCCACCCTGTGATTCGGGTTCCCCTCCAACATTTGATGGGTTCTTCCCAGGCCCGTGCTACACCCTGGGCTCGTAGTTCTTCCGTTATTCTGCTGACAAACACAGAACCCTTTTTCGGCGGAGGTATTAAGCAAAGAAGTGTTTTTCCTGGATAACAGGTTTGGTGTAAAAGTGGGTTTCGGATGCTTTTTCTGTTCCCATCCGGCTCCTTGAAGGCTCAGCACCTCTGTTAGTGGAGACTGTCATGTCAAGCACAGCACTCAAGTCTTCCACGCCTCATTAGGATTTAATTATGCCGTCTCCCCAGGAGTAATGTAATTATTGTAACCAGGATGGTGGAATAGAAAGTCTGATTGCAGCCTGGTCCTGGAACGCTTAAGACACTTTCTCACCGACGACTCTTCATAACCTCAGACGACCGGAAAGTTCTGCCGAAGCTTCCCGTCAGAGCTAAACACAAGACTGAGCTCTGAGGCTTGCCTTGCTGTGACGGGATGTGACAGGCTGAATGCGAGGAACGAGACCCCCGGACGCCAAAACCGACTGGCGAGTGACTTTGTTGCTTCTCCGTCCCTCTAGCAACAACCTCACAGATTAAATGCTGTCGTCACCGTCTCTCTGCAGCGGGTCACTTCGATATGAATAATACAAGCAAACACAACCGCTTGTTGGTGAATAAATCATTCCGCCCTCAGACGTGAGTGAAAGTGTGTCGGGTCTCTGTTGTCGTGCAGTTTTTCTGAAATATCCTCATTTACATTTGATTCTCCAGAATGCAAATGAACCTGTAGCTTGTATGGAATCACGTACACTAAAACAAATAAAACACAAGACTGCAGCAAAAATAGCTAAGTAACATCCTCCTCGATCTGTTCGTATACGTACTCGGCCCAGAGCGAGCCCCTCTCTCCCCGGCTTCATAATTACAAGATGAAGCCTGTTGAATTCTTCTTAATTAGGACCGAAGGGCTAAGAGGGGAAAATAACTTCGCACAATAAATCTCAGCCTCAGGCGACGAGTAGGTGCCGTGTTTTCACTAGAGAAAAGGGAGATGTTGTTTGTATTAACAAGAAGACGTCATGTTTGTATGATATTTACTGTGCAGGGAAAGACGATGCACCATGTTAAATAATTATACGACTACTCCCTATTGAGAAGCTCTTCCTCGCTACTAATGATCTAAGCTTTGTAATTCACCAGCGTGTCTGGGGGCCGGTTTCGGCTATTTTCATGCTGGCAGGGAGAGAGCGCTTTCCAACTCCCTGGTTCAAATCTTGAATTGGTATTTCCAAGATGGGAAAGGTTAAAAACAGGCCTTCTCTCGTGTGTCGCAGGCCACATTTTGTTCTTTGTTGTGGCTCAAAAAGTGACATCCACAGAAAAGTTTGGCTTTGCAGCTGTGTCCTCCACGGCGCGCTCAAATTGTCGTCAATACGTCTCCTCCTCTGCCGCTCAGCTGTTTCCCGGAGGAGGGGCAGGCTTTATAGATTTCCAATCGGGGGGGTGTTATCTTCTTGATCACTGCGCTGGCGTGGAGAAGGCAGCCGGTTGATTTATCCCCCTCCTCCTGAGTTAGGCAGCCGGACAAGGACACGTTGACCCATTTGAAACTTTCTGCCTCGGACAAGCCCACGTGTGTCCCTGCCTGTGCATTTGAGTGATGCTCATTTCACTGACGCACAGGCCAGGGTTTCCATCATATATCAGTTTCTGTTATGACACCTGGCTGTCACTGTCTGAGGGTTGGGGTGAATGATGCTCCTTGATTAATAGAAAAAGACACCTCTGTGAAGGTTGCACCACAAAGCCCAGTTTTAAACTCAGCTTTGAACTCTTTTCATGATGACACTATGAGAACATAGTTGTATGTCATCTTTGTGTCTGGTATCGCTCATGTTCCCCTGTCATACGTCTCACTGGCTTATAATGATTCTTATTGACACATGTCACTGCTTATTATGATATGCCGAAGCTGTGTGCAAATCCTATTTCTATTCTTAGTGGTATTTCACTTTGACTTGTGATGTGTCCCTGCTGTCGGACCAGCTTATCACCAGCAGTGTTCAAGTTTGATATTTACAAAACGCTTTACTGGAACATAAAGGAAGAATAAGTTCACACTGTCCAATAGAATATGAATAAATAATTAATAACAAAGTTAGTTTGGACACACAAATATGAAAAAGTACATAAAAAGGCACCTATGAGTGTTGAATTTAAAGATTGTGGATAATAAAAACTTAGCACTTTACATGAATCCAGCGTACTTCCTGAACTGTGTATTTAGCCTAGTGTTCAATCTCTATATATTATATTCTCTCTGCTTTCTCCTCCTCCTTAATATTTAATAAATGGCCCACAAATCCCTCGTTCTGGTCATCTTTGCAGGTCTAAAGTGTAACCACATTTCCTCCCTAAGGAGCCAAAACAAAATTCGTATCCATTAGATCTACTTCTCAGCAGGACATTTCATTTCCAACATCCCATCCTCTCATCAATCAATACCCTCGTGTCAGACGAGGAAGCTGTTTGATGACTGCAGCCTTTTAGCAATCATACAGACGTTACATCCAGAATATATTACTCCGCTGGACCGTCTGTGGCGTCAGAAGATTTAAGTGCAGCGTCGGGTTGACTGATCGGAGACATGACGACTGTAATAAACGTTTACTGCTGAAATAACTTCTGAATGGGACAAACTGAAGCGAAATAGGTTCACGGATCAGAGTAAGACGGCTGCTGCATCCATCGACGATTACAACTGTGGTATTGAGCTGCACATCGGAGGGAACCATGCTGTGTGGGAAAACATGACTAACAATGGTAACATTGGAAAACATTGTCGGGAGGGACTGAATCAAAGAAAAGTACAAAAAACTGGGGGCAGAAGTAGAATACAAATGAGGTTTGAGCTTCAGAGGACATCAAAAGGCGCCGCAGCTCGTGCAGCGCCACAACAGAGGGTTGTTATCTGATAAACTTGGGAGTTGAGAAGCGTGAGCTGGGGGAGTGTTTGCATCCCTGTGGACTTACTTATGATTACACCAGAGGAACAACACACCTCCCTGCACTCAGAGGAGGCTCTCTCAGGTCCGACTGAAGTGTTTCTTTCCTCAGGTGTGTGTGTGTGTGTGTGTGTGTGTGTGTGTGTGTGTGTGTGTGTGTGTGTGTGTGTGAGTTTTTGGGTTAGTTTGTGTCGCTTCTGCTCGGCGGTGCGTTTGTTTACAGTCACGGTTTTCTTTGAAGGTCACAGATCGGAGAACACGGACTCCGAGAGAGGCGACGTGTGTTGTTTCGGTGATGTTCGCAGCCATCTTGGGCGCCCATTAATGCTCGTCCTCCCTCCGAACTTGCCGGTTGCCATGGAAACTCTCCGTGCTGCCGCTGCTGCTGCGTCTGACAGCACTCTCACTCTCTCCAAGAGATCGTCAAGGTGAACTTCCCGAGATCAGCGGGGTCCTTATAGAAGATGCCGAAAGGATAAGGTCACGATCTGGGAGCTAAAGCGCCCCCCAGTGAGGTTCAAGGTCTCTCCATGGGCACCTGCTGGGATTCAAGAACAAGGTTCAGGCCAATTTGGCCGCTCCCCAAAGCCCAACCGCTTGCTTCAGGTCACAAACCGCAGGTCAGAGCGGTGAAGCATCACAGCTGCATGACAAGTGGCAACATGAGGGTTTCTCCTCTCGCATCAATGCAACAGTGAAGCAGCGTTACTCCTACTATCATACAAGATGCACATTTAATATAATTCTCTGTTTGTTTACCTTATGCTGCGGTAGACTTAAAGATACTAGAGGGGTCACTAGAGGTTTTCATGTTACGATATTGAAGGGGGAGGTGTCTGTGCGGGTCCCTAGAACCTGAGGTTCAAACGTACCGTGGGTAAACTAGGTAAATAAACGCCACAAAGAGCTATTTAAGATATGATGAGCATCTGAAAGACGCTAAATCTAAAGTCTGAATGTTTTTATTAAATGATTTGACTGCTGTTGAAACAACAGAAAGAGGTCACTTGCTAAGATTCCCTGGAAGAAAGAAGAAGGCTTGTTTCTGATATCAAAGGATCTAAAACTTCTTCAAAGGTTTCCATGTGATGAAGTGGTTTAATACGGCTGCATCCTTCCATCAAAAGGAATTACTTTTATACATACATCTTATATCTTTGAAGACTTTGGGATCTACAGCTCGTGGTGAGTTCGTCAACTGCTGTTTCCAAGGTCAAGAACGCACTTTCAGTCTCAACTTCTGAGCCAAAATGTATGAAAAGATATGCTCCGAAAAGAAAAGAAAGGTTTACATATAGCAGTCCATGATGTGTGTGTCAAATTGGGACAAAAGCTCCAGAACGGCTACTAAACGAACCTGGTTTTGTTGACCCTTCTCCGTACCTCCATTGTTCTTACCAGCTCGCTGCCAGGTGGAAGACAGAGCTCTGTATTTTCAGTCTTCATTAAAGCAGAAAGAGAGCGAGACAGAAGAAGGAGGGGGATACTTGAAAGAAAAGGAAAGGAGGAGAACATGTATTCTCTGCCGCAGATCAGAGAAGTTACTGAAACGGAGTGGATCAATCCCCTCGGCTCGACTTCAAAGGCAGCCGGTTTTGGAAGAGAAAATAAGGACAACCATTAAAGATTCTGCCAAAGTTGTGTTCAAGAACGCCGTCGCCAACATCTGAGGAGGCCAAGAGAAGAGAGAGCACTAAAACTGTGATTGATCGAATGTGTAACATAACGATCATCGATTCATTTCTTCGCCCTCCGAGTGAGGCAATAAAAAGTTTCTTTCCTCGAATGTCAATCGCTGAGCCATGACCACACTGAGCTGCACAGCAATGATCAACGCAGGAGGGTTTTATCTTTACTGGCAGCGAGCAGTACAAGGCTTAACGCGTGTTCTTCTTCTCTCTGGGATGCAGCGTGGATCTCGTTTGGCAGATTTACTCCTCAGGTTCACTGGTGGGGGCTTTAATTAATGGGAACAACTGTTTCTAAATCCCCCCCACTGATGGGAGTCCTCCCGTACTGTCACAAAGGCTGCTTCAGATTACGGTTGTACGTGACTCATCTGTTTCTCATGTGGACATATGGCGGGGGGATTTAATCCTCAGAGGACATGGGAGGCACTTTCACACCCAAGCACTGAGGTGTTGGAGCATCCCTGACACCCGTCCATACAAATCTACATATCAGTAGGCAGCCGTCACCATGGCAATGCAGCATCTCTGCCTCATCCAAACAACCGATTGGATTCTCGGCGTGGGGCACAGACCTCCCGCTCGCGAACATACTCTCTGCGCTCAGAAGAAATCTTTGCTTTGATTAAAGCTCGTTTGAAAAACTCTGTTCCAACTAGGACCGACTTCAAACGAGACGGGCACCAAGTCGGTGTTTGGATGCAACTTCTGAAGTCGTCTTCTGTGTACTGTAAGGGCAGCAGGGGGGGCTCGTGCAAGAGGAGGCATCTGAAGGAGAAAAACACTACTCTACCCTGGAGGATTATCAGAATAACTTTTATGCAGATTATCACTAGAATAAAAAGGCTTTTTTGCGGCGTTCTTGTTTTTGTTTTTAGAAAGGGCCACTGGGAGGTGTTTACATGTTGCTCACACACTGGTGACACATTCTCACATCATCAGGCTTTGAGCCGTTTTCATTACATTAATTCACATTATTTACCATTTTAGCATCGTTCACCCCTAAACAGGGATCGTCCAATCATAGCTTAGTAACTGTTACTGTCAATATTTAGATTTCCACACATGTTGACGTGCTGAGATAGTGGTGTCTTTTGTGTTAGCCTTTGTGCAACTGTCTTCCTAACTACAGTAGCCTAGTAGCTGCAACTTGCAACGCCAAGGAGCATTTCATACTTTGTGGAGTATCAGGTTAAGGATAATATTATGGTCCTGGACGCTACAGCATATCACAGTTTAGAAGCTCTTCATTCGATTTTATTTTATAGCAAATAAAGGTGTGTGTGTGTATATCCTTGAAGAAAGGTCTGCGGTTCTTTCTTTTGATAAATGAACGCTTCTGTTTGGCCTGCACTCGATGCAGACCTCGCCGCTCAGAGATAATTAGATTGTAAATTTGATCCTCAATCAATTTTACGGCACTCTCTTCTCCAGGGACGACCCCCAAACTAGCTCGTCTTTGACACGGAGTAAAATTTTATTTAGCTTTTCAATACGTTTTAAAAGAGGGACAGCCAAATGGCCGAGGTCATCACGGGGAGTAAAACAAAGAGTTTGCCCGTTGTTCGCCTTGACTTGACGGCCGGTCTGCTTTATGTCTTTGAAGTGTGGCTTCTCGGTCTGTGTGTCATTCTCTGATCGGATGGAGGACGCTGCGTTTTTAAACGGCCACTTTCATTCCTTTCATGTCTCAAATGAGGCGCATTGGGATTCCAACCTTGTAACGCGTGTTCCAGCCGAGTCCCTCCCTTTCTTCATGTTCAATCAACACCTGACAATGAGACGTATTTCAAAATCAATAACTTTCAGATCCCGTCCTGACACTAATAATGGTTAATAATCTCACCCTCGCCCTGATCTTGTAGTCTGCCTCTCCTCCCTTCTTCACAAGCAGCCACTCCTCATTTCCTGTCTTTATTCTCTCTTCACTCTGTGCCTCATCTTCCTCACCTCTCCTTCTCCTTCTCGTCATCCACAGTGACAAAACAAACATGGTTGTTGTAGGAGGTGGAGTGCGGAAATCTTTTTTTTTTCTTTCTCCTGAGTGCTGGCTTGCATACAGAGCGGCCAGGAGTGACCCCAGTCGGTGTCTAAATCACAATGAAATGCTGAGGTTGAGCTTAGTGCAGAGAAGAGCCGCTGAACACTATATAGTTTGAGCACTGCGGCTCCTTGTGAGGATTACAGTGTTAGCAGGCAAGTTTAAATTGAATTAACAAGATATTATCCTCTGATTTGTATCGTTGCAATGCTTGCAAATGATAGCCAGTGTTGGTAGATTGGTATATTTCAATATTGGGTCATGTGTATATATAAATTATTGAATGTATTTTTTCATTGAGGCTCTCGGACGTTTTAAGGATAATATTTGTATAAGACTTATTCCAGTGCTTCTAGACCCTCTGCATGTAAACATGCTTCTATCTTTTAGGCCCATACATACAGTATTCTGTATTTCCTCACCAGAGGTTTATTCCTGGTGATGTTGGGATTGGGAAAAGCATTCTCAAACAATAATTAACAATTAATACACTGCAAGTAATTTATCTTTTTATTTTTAAACTCCCGACTTCAGTCTGTGTGGGATCTCTAAAACAAGATGTAGATTAGTTTTGGGGTATGAAAAGTATTATTTTGTTTTGCTCCAGTGTGCTTTACAGAATGTTTTCCCAGTATGTGGCTGGATTAATTATGTATTTTCCTGTAATTATTATCTAAATCTTTGATGAACACACATGTATTATTGTAAATAATGTGTCTTTTCATGAGCCCTCTGAAGTGCTGAATAAAGCACGATGCTTCATTAAAACATCCCTGATCATATACATGTATATGAGCTGAGTCAGTAGCTCAAACTTAATCTGTTAATCTGTCATTTCTCTCCATTAAGCTTCGTCTTAACGTTAAGTGAGGAGAAACTAATGTTTTAATTTACATTCACGGGCTGTTTGTGCATATCTTTATCACGCAACATGTGAGTCTGTGAAACAAGTGCAGCGACTTCAGCGCAGCCAATGAATCTGTTGTGCCAGCAGTCGATAGCACAGCTAATACAAGAGGTGTTAATGAGGATGGGGGGGGCGCGGTGTGGTGTATGGCTCTACCTTATCTCCCAACACACACGCACACACACGCTCACTGAGTACTCTGTGGAGCAGAAGGGATCAGGGCAGGGGGTGGAGTAAGAGGGGGCGGAGGTATTCTGTCCTCACACCTTCTTGCATCTGCCCGTTTCTGCCCCAATTAACTTCCATTAATATAATTTGCCATGATCCACCTTGTTGCTGATGCTCAGTGCATACAGTATGAGCTCTCTGTACCTCCAACACACACACACACACCTGCACATGCACTCACTCCGCCTCAATAACCGTGACGTTTAGAGGAACATGAATTGCATAAAGTAGACAGGTGTGTGTGTGTGTGTGTGTGTGTGTTTATATTATGACACCTCCTACTCTGATGGTCCCCGGTGTGTCTGCCAACAGCTGTCAGCTAGGAAGCCTTCAAGGTGTGTGTGTGTGTGTGTGTGTGTGTGTGTGTGTGTGTGTGTGTGTGTGTGTGTGTGTGTGTGTGTGTGTGTTGTTAAAAGAGAGAAATCAAGGGCATCTAAAGTCATGAAGGGGATGTTTGAGAGAGTTTTTATCAGAAGAAAACTTGTTCTGTGACCTCTGACCTCCGAGTTGTAGCTTATTAGTGTGTGTATGTATATATGTATATATATGTGTGTATATATATATATATATATATATATATATATATATATATATATATATATATATATATATATATATATATATATATATATATGTGTGTATATATATATATATATATAATGATGTAAAATAGAGAAACAAGCTAATGTTTGGTATTTTATCCCAGAAATTACTTCGAGCTGCAACAAGTAGTTGACTAATCGATAAATCGATCGACGGAAAACTATTTAGATAATTTGTTAATCGTTTAAAGTCATTTCTCATGCAGAAATGGAAGAAAATGCTGTTTTCAGCCTCAAAATGGTTTTATATCATATCAAATTGAATATCTTTGGATTTTGTGCTGACAAAACCAGACATTTAAAGACCCTGGGATCGACCTTTTACACAATATTGTATATTGTAGTTAGTGCAGCATTTAAAGACTGTTGTACTCAGGACACGTCAGTACACCGTCACATCGCTGTTGGATACAGCTACAACCAGAACGAGCTGCTGTTCCTCTTTCAGTGATGAAGAAGTTATTAACTTGGTTTGCATTAACTTTCAACACTCGTTCTCTTTTACGCTCTCATCCGACTTTACTGTCAAAACACTCGATCATTACATGTATTCAAAACAACTGTTGAGGAATCCAGAAGACTTCTTGACCAAAGAGTAAAACATGCCTCAAGAGAGAGATGAAAGAGCGAGATGTAGCGTTGCTCAGTAATTGACCTCCTCTTCTCTCTGTGATGAAGAGTTCATTACTTTTGGATGCAGTTTTGGGGAAAGAGACGATTTCTGTTCTTCAGCTAAAGAAAATAAACAACATGTCTGAAGCTAAAAGATTAGATTCAGGACCTTTTTTGTTTTTTTGCAGGAAGCTTTTAGGTATTAAAGATAAAAGATGAGAAGAATTAACATTTATATTGTCCTTTTGCAAAGCTTCAGGTTAGACGTACACGTTGGCTTTTGTGGCATCAAACCTGCAGCTGCTGGAAGTTAAAGCCTCGATTTAAGCTCTGTGAGAGATTTAAGATTTGCCTTTGAGACACCTTTACAGTTCAACTCCTTCTATAAATATTGCAGCTGAAAAGCCTGTGTGTGTGTGTGTGTGTGTGTGTGTGTGTGAGAGACTTGGTGAACATGAAAAAACAGTCGGATCAGAAGAGTCGGATATTAAAATCTTAAGCATTCACAGTTCAAAAGAATAATCCTGTAGACGTGTACAGGGTTGTCAAAGCTTTACAACACATTATAGTGCTATTATTAAGCTGTCCTGTTTACGTACCCAAATAGTCAGCTGAGCCTTGTTGACAATCCGTTTGTCCCTGTAGAGAAACACTAAATGTAATCTTAGTTGTACTGACGTTATATTTCGTACTGTGTGCAAATAGATATATAATAAAACGAGCTTATATTAAACAAACTAAGCATTTCTGGAAACGTACCCATTTCTAAATGATGATCTTCGTTCTTGTTGACGGCAGAAAACACCAAATGTTTCCTTGTGAATTTCACACATTACATTCTCTGCTGCTTCCTTTCAAGCTTTGTTTTGGTGGCGAGGTGTTTGGCATGGTGTGCGAGGTGTTGTTTACGGAGTTTAGAAAATATTGAAAGTAGTTCTCTTGGATTGTGATTCAGAAGGCGTACAAGCTGTGGCAGAAATATTGGTAAATACAGTAAAAAAAATAAAGACGAATCGCACTTTCTCTCCCTCGTGCGCCAAACGGGGAACATGTTGTGTCTATTAAAAAAAATATAAAGAATTAACAACAACCTGCTGCTGCTTTAAAGAGTTTCTGTTCCCCTTGGCTCTGAGAACATTGATCTCCGAACTCAGGAAGGCTGCAGGAAAGTCAATAGACTCAGTGCCTCCTGGGAAATGTAGGCGTAGGATAGGATTGAGTGCTTTCACATCAATACGGGTTATTATTACAGTAGTGTGTTGCTGCTTTTATTGGTGCAACTGTGAGAGGGGTGGCTGTTTGTGTTTAAGTCATGACTAACGGAAACACAGAGTTGACACAGACACCCGTGTGGGCTCCGCTCATCCTCGCTCTCTGTCTAGACTATAAAGATAAACTATCTTTTCTCATTATGGTGGACACAAAGAGAGCAACAGGAGGGAGGGGGGGGGCGGGGGAGAAAGAAAGGACAAGTCTCTGACATTGCCGGAGATTATCCATTTGCTTAATCTGCTGGCAGCTCACCTTAGTGAGTCAACCTGACGCACACACACACATACTTGAGTACCTATACTTGTGAGGCCCCTGAATGCAGCAGTGAAAAGTTACTCAAGTACAAATGTGTTTTCTTTTCATGCCACTAGATAGTTACTTTACAAAACATATAAAAAGCTTCTACATTATGAATTTAGCTTCTCAAATGTGAGAATATTCTGCTTCTCTTTTACATTTTTAATGTTTAACTTTGGGGTTTGTTGAACAAAACAAAGCAATGTGGAAGTGTAACTTTGGGTGACGGCATTTCTCTCTATTTTCAACTTTTCACAAACCCAAACCATGCGATGTACCCTGCGTTCAGACGTCCTCGCTCTGTGTGAATGACAGCAGCGCCGTGCTGCCAGCAGAAGTGTTGTTAGTTGAGTCTGCTCTCTAACAGCTCAGTCTATCAGTCAGCTGTGCAGCAGACGGTTAATGAAGGCAGCCCGACGCACCACATGGTGCTGTGACATGTTGGAATAATATTCACTGTCTTTCTGCCTCCTTCCTCACATCTCTGTCAGAGTTCCCAAATCCAACATAAAGTCCTCCCTTGGAAGCCAATTAAGCCCTTGAACACTAACGCATCGTTCTCTCCCGCTGCTGCAGGTACATGTTTGGTTCTGGGCTGCATGATCTACCCGGACGGCTGGGACAGCGACGAGGTGAAGCGGATGTGTGGCGAGGAGACGGACAAGTACACACTGGGGGCCTGCTCGGTGCGCTGGGCCTACATCCTGGCCATCATGGGCATCATGGACGCCCTCATCCTCTCCTTCCTGGCCTTCGTCCTGGGGAACCGTCAGGACAGTCTGATGTCTGAGGAGCTGCTGGGAGACAGTAAGAGGATGATACCTTCATGGCTCATAGTGGGTGGACATGGGCAGTGTCAGGGAGAGGAGGAACAACGATTCCACTGTTGTGTACTCGGCTCTGAGGCAGTTATATGGTCAAGCTCCCAAAAACAATCGTGACAACGCATTTAAATCGCCAAAGGGATTCAGATAATCTGCAATAATAGCGACGCAACGAATACGTTACTTAAAATGTAACTTCTGTCGTTTCATTTGCTTTTGATTTACTGCTCCAGAGAATCATCAGAGGTAATCGTAAGGGCCATCATTTTATCGCCAAGATAAAACTAAAACAAATGTATTTTTGCTGGCCTTTCTCTAATCTTTGCTTCTTATTGGGAAATAGTGGAGAGTTTTACCACTTCAGGACTCTAAAACTTGCTCAGATGAATGAATCTGAGAGGAACGTTGCTTTATAGTGACGAAAGGTCACAAGCAAACACTGCTTTGCCTTAAAGGGACATAAGCCAATCGATTGATCAACTAGTTGTTTCAGCCGTAGTGTTCACACTCGAGCCCCCTGAGACAAATGTGATATTAGGCTATATAAATACATTTGATTTGAAGTCCTAGAAGTCATAACACCAGAAGACTAATAGTAGATTTTGTACTTTTTAACAAGTATCAGCAACAACAATCGATTTGGACGCTGGCCTGACGATCTGCTCTCTGATTCTTATTCCACTTTTGAATCGAGGATATTATTATAATTCTTAAAAGTCATGAGGCTCAAGTGCTAAATGAGGCTTTCCATTAAAGCTCAGTACCATAAGAAGACAGTTCACATCCCACCAGCAGTAAGTTATTAATGTTCATGCATTAGGTGGATGTTACACACCACCTGCTTGCTTCTGTTGGGTGATTTGACAACTGCACTCGGCCCGAAGAGAATGATTTAAACGCTGAGGGAGGGGAGGAGACTACAGATGAAGGACGGAGATGAAAGGCAATGAGAGGAGAGACACAGATGGAGAAAGATGAAGAATGCACCAACAGTAAGGGTTAATTGAAGCCGGGGGGACGCCGGACAGAGTCATGAATTACTAATGGATGTTTACACAGCTTGCTGCCAGCCTGTCTAAATGAATCACAGCCACCCTATCGACCGGCGCAGGAAGACGGGGAGGAAGACGCCATTATCAACCGAGAGAGCGGAGAGGGAAGGACAATGAGCCGAGGAAGAGACGCACATGTACATGAACTAGGGATTCATCAAACGGCAGATAAAGTTTAAATGTGATGTGTTCTCATCTTGTCCCTCGGGAGGATGAAGAGTGACACCTGTCCAGAAACAACAATACATTTTATGTAATGCTGCCACCTGCTGTTCATTAGTGTCAGAGTTATTGTATCTTCTCCATGTTGAAGTGGCGTATCTCTCTCTCTTCCCCACAGAGAGCGGAAATAACGCCATATAACAGCTGGTGATGATGAAGCACACGGAGGTAAGGGTCATATTTTGAGTGTGATATTGTTTATAGCAGCGGTGATAAATCGGTAACATCGGCATCGTGCTACTGCTACCAAGTAATAATCGTGTGTTTTCTTAAAATTGTTCCCAAAATACCAATATTTCATCACCTTAACGTCCAGATTTCTCCTTTATTTCTCTTCATATTCATCATCACATAAACCTGTGCGTAAAATATTCAAACTAAATAATCATAATTACTACTCCACTAATTATAATCACTTTAAAGGTAATAGATTTAGCATATATAAATGATTTTTATGTGCCTTTTTGCTCATGAATTTGCATTTTAAGTGAGTAATCGCTGTTTATTCATCTTATATGTTGATTAGTACAATAATCGTGTGAGTGAGTACACCCACATTCTTTAAACTCGTACAAAGCAAATACCTTTTTAAATGCTTCATCAATTAAATATAGTGCAAATGAGAGGGAATAAGTAAATGTATATTAAATCTAGTATGGATTCCTGCAGATTCTACGTTATCTTTCTTCTTTCCTGCAGGTTTTGCGAACTAGACGTGATTCAGGATCCAGCTGCCCTCTCCTGGTCCAACCTGTGGCTGCGATGCGGAGCTTATGTTTGGGGAAAGAACAGATCAGAGAAGAGGAGGTCTGGAAGAGGCCACGTCACTTTGGAGGAGACCAGGATGCCGCTTGTCCTCTCTGAAAGCTCACCCCCCCACCTGTAAAAAAATATCCTTCTCATTCATCTAAAACTGCTCATTGTTGCAGGATTCATTCTCAAAAAGACTTAAAGTTTACTTGTTGGTATGTCACTGCGTCATCTTACCCGAGCTGTTCAGACTGAAATGTTTGTCTGTGTGGATGTGAGGAACGCTGCCGGCACACGAGGTCAGCTGGAGGTCATCAGCTCGTGGACACGCACCGCGGATGACATCAAAACAAAGGATCCGGACGGTGTCCGACACAAACGAGCTGTCGATAAAACTTCCTCCTTGGCTTTGACACGGTTTGACCTTTTGATTTAAAGGTGAGGACTTGAGAAAATGACAGTTCTGTTATAATTAAATGTTTGATGTGATTATTACAGAGATTGTTGTAATTAGACGTTTTGCTGGTGACAACTTTGCAAAATGGATATTAAATAGGAGAAAACATCACGTGTATAGTCTGTGTTTATAACGATATGTTGATTATGTCCCTGTACTTTGTCTTGACTTTGAAATGTACACTTTGAAATGTCAAGCTATTGGTCCATTATCAGTGTGTGCCATACAGTATATTGTATCTGACAGTATTGTGAAGTACTAACAGGGCTGAACTGAACATAAACTGAAGGTGGATACGTTTGTTTCCTGTCGTTCTTCTGTCTCCCGGCTGTAAGAGCTAGATAGATATAGATATAGAGATAGATAGATAGATCTATCTATATAGATATCTAGATAGATAGATCTATCTATATAGATATCTAGATAGATAGATCTATCTAGATATCTATATAGATAGATCTATCTATATAGATAGATCTATCTATCTAGATAGATCTATCTATATAGATATCTAGATAGATCTATCTATATAGATAGATCTATCTATATAGATAGATATATCTAGATAGATAGATCTATCTATATAGATATCTAGATAGATAGATCTATCTATATAGATATCTAGATAGATAGATCTATCTATATAGATATCTAGATAGATAGATCTATCTAGATATCTATATAGATAGATCTATCTATATAGATATCTAGATAGATCTATCTATCTAGATATCTAGATAGATAGATCTATCTATCTAGATAGATCTATCTATATAGATATCTAGATAGATAGATCTATCTAGATATCTATATAGATAGATCTATCTAGATAGATAGATCTATCTATCTAGATATCTAGATAGATAGATCTATCTAGATATCTATATAGATAGATCTATCTATCTAGATATATCTATCTATATAGATAGATCTATCTATATAGATCTATCTATATAGATAGATCTATCTATATAGATAGATATATCTAGATAGATAGATCTATCTATATAGATATCTAGATAGATAGATCTATCTATATAGATATCTAGATAGATAGATCTATCTATATAGATATCTAGATAGATAGATCTATCTAGATATCTATATAGATAGATCTATCTATATAGATATCTAGATAGATAGATCTATCTAGATATCTATATAGATATGATGTGTATATATATATAGATATATCATATTTATATATATATCATATTTATATATAGATATCATATTTATATATAGATAAATATATCATATATATATAGATAAATATATATATATTATTATTATTATATATTATTATTATATATTATTATATATTATTATTATTATATTATATATTATTATTATTATTATATATATTATTATTATTATTATATTATAACATATATATATTTATATATATATTACGATGAATACTTTTCCTGTTGAAATTTAAGGGTAATACTGATTAATATTATTTATTAAAACCTGAATGTATCACAATGAGTTTGGATATGTTTTAAATAGTAAATTATAACAGTATAATTATAACATTATTATTTACTTACTGTATAATCTAGATAGCTTGAATATGTTTTACATTTATTATTAGTTTTTAGCATATTTAGCAGGATGTATTTGGCTTGATTATTTTTAAAACAGTGTTCTGTCATCTGCAAATTGGTTAATTACGATAAAATGATTTCCACGTAACATTCAGTGTCATTCTTCTTTTCACTTCCTGTAAGTAGTTGAGCTGTTCAGATGTCAGGAAGCAGAACTAGCTGAAGTTTTTCAACACTCTGAAGCTTCAACAACGACAAAACAAAAACTTCTTAATCCCTTTTATTTCCAGATCAATAAAGAAATGTTTACACAAGTTCAAGTTGAAACCTGGTTGGTCCAACAGGTGAACTCATCGTACAATTATTATATTTGTTCTTAGACGTACAAGCAAAACTCAGCAGATGCTCTCGACATTGATTCACAGATTCTTGACAAAAAGTTTTAAACAGTTTTGATTTTTACGTGTGTGATCAAACTTTATGAGAATGTTTGACAAGTCAGTGAATTTTCTTTTTATCTGACAGCATAAAACACTTCTTACATAATTAAAATCCTACACTCTGTTTACTTTGGTGCCCTCTGGTGGTAGCATCAAGCGCTCCTGCTGTGAAACTTGTTGGGACTGAAGACCTTCCTCTGTAGATTTGACTTGTTCTTGTTCCATCATTTCTTCCTTCATTGTTGTCGTCCGTCTGTAGATATCTGCTACTGCCTGGGACATCTGGCATTGATGGTGTCGAGGATCTCCTGCAGTTTAGCCCCCATCGTCTTCAGTTTCCCTTGTGTGGTGACGATACTGGTCACAGGGTAGAGAGCATTCATCTCCTGCACCACCGACATGTCCTTCTTCTGCTCACATGTGTCACCGTAGTACCCGTTCCGACACTCACACAGAAAATCATTGGAGTCCAGCAGCGTCTTGCACGTTCCTCCGTTACTACACGTCCTGCCAGATACGCAGTTGGGCGACTTCTTGGAGCGGTAGACGGAAATCTTTCTTGTGTACGACCCCCACCAACAGTCATATTCGCGAAAGGGTTCTGGGACCTGAACAAAGTCGCTCCCATAGGCAGCAAGGGTCGCTGTAGCGTAATCTTTAAATTTTAAAGGAAATATATCTCCAGTAGTAGAATGTTCATTAATGTAGTTATACACAAAGGTACCTAGTCGTTCCTTAACGTCACACACTTTGTCTTTAAAGCATTCATCGGCTACTCTGATCAAATCATATTCATGGTGGTCTGCTGCTCTCCGAGTGGGGCCCACTGCGACCGTGACCTTGTCCACCGAGACCTCAGTCAGATCATATCGGATATAATTGGTATCCTCATCGTTGTTGAACACCACCACCACCCAGTCGTACCAGTCGTACTTCTTATCCAGAGCCTTTTTCACCTCACCAGCTAAGGCTGTTTTGTCGTTAGTACCGAGTGCTTTGGTGATCTCCTTAATGTCCTCCTTCATGTACCACTCACTGTTTTTCAGGCAGGAGTCCACAGCTGACATCTGAGCTGCGTAGACGTTATTTAACATCTTGGCGTGTTCGGCTTCTTTGTCTCCTGATTTAAAACCAATCAGTTTCCAGTAGACCTCGTTGAGCACCATCCCCTTCCATAGCAAGGTACTGAAATAGATGTTAAACTTGACGATCTCTTTAATGTCACATTTAAACTTCTTTGTCAGCAGTTGGTTGATGTTTCCACTGAGAGACGTGCTCTCCACCGTCAGGTAATGGTAGAGGTTGGCCACACTGGCCTCAGTTGCTGTGTATTCATAGTAGTTTGTGAATATCTCTACCAGTCGGAGTTTATCCTCTCCACTCTCCACCGACCGACCGTTCACACGAAGCTCATCGAACTTCTTCCAAGCGTTGAGGATGCGGACCTCATCTTGAGAGTAGACGCTGGCGTAGTTGAACCATTCCACGTCTGTTGCCAGGTTGGAGATATGGATGGAGAGCGAGTCCAGCTTCCTGTTCACTTCAGAAAACCCTTTCTGCAACTCCTCCATCACCGGGTCATGTTGAGGGATGAAGATCAAGATCACGTTGATGAGGGAGAAGACCGCACCAAGTCCGCCGGGAGCCAAGCTGGCAAATTTTCCGAGTTTCTGAAGTACATCTTTCACCTTCAAAATGTCGTGGGTGAAGGACACGGAGTCTTTTATCAGTTCGAAGGTCTCTTTGAATTTCTCTCTGTTCTCAAAAGCCTGATCCCTCTTCACCCTGTGGGGGGGTGAGAGGTCGGAGGAGGTGGGGTCATGTGACCGAGCTGAGGAGGTCGTCCAGTAGAGAAGGATCAACGAAGCCAACAGCATCGAGGCAGACCGCCGAGGGAACGCCATGACTGCAACACGGGCAAAAGGATTTAGTACATTAGATAATAATCTAAATGTTGTGCATTCAATAACCAAAAATAACTCGAGGTCTAAAAACGTTTGCCATATTATGTCCATATATTATATTACATATTCCTGTAATGTGCTAACACTATATTAAACTCAATTAATAGATGGTAGTTAATTAAACTACAGTAAATAGTAAATAATTAATGTTTACTAATTATTAGTGATACTATAATTTGTGATTTTTTCATTACATTGTGTAATATAAAAATTATTATTTGATATATTATTTATTGTATCATAGTTATCAGCTATTATAACTATGATTATTATTTTATAAATTATTTATTGTATCATAGCTGATAAGTCGATAACAATTACATTAATAAACTAATATTTATGAACAGTATTGTGGATCATATTACATTTTATATTCTGTATTAAATATTTCTTAATGATCTATAAACATAGATGGATATTTGTAACACTTTGTTAATGGTTAATAATCGGTTTGTAATATATATTCTATATATATATATATAGTTATAACTTTGCATCTCATGATTATAATACCTTGTTAAATTGTTGAATAGTTTGTAAAGTATTCTACAATAAATATTTAGAAAGATACTCGTTACTTTTTAAATCACGTTTCATATTGATTTGTTGTTTCAGTGACTTTATACAATATATCTGGAATACATTTCTATTTAATATAATTAAGCCTCTCTGTAAAATATATATTTTAGTATATAGAATAGTTTAGTCAGATTTTTGGTATAAAGATAACATACAATTTAATCATAACTATTAACATTTTATACAATATTATAAATATGATGATGTAGGAGAAGAAGTACCTGTTCAGTAGCTGCTGCAGGAATCAGAAGCTGTTCTTCTGAAACGTGAGCAGTTTCTTTATATTGACATTTTATTTGGCACTTTGATCTGCTGAAAACGTCAACGGCCCCTCGGTGGTTCCACCTGGTTCCATCACTTTCACAATCTATACTTACAGGAGTCCTCTGACCCGGTTGTGTAATATTAATATTTGGCCAAATAGCCTTTAATACGGCCTTCGGAGGCCGCAGCCACTGAATTGAGACACAGCTAACGTGTTATCTTTGATCAGGATCTGTCGTTTAACTCCCACATAAAACAAATCTCAAGGACTGCCTTCTTTCATCTAACATCGCAAACATAACGTCCTGTCTCAAAATGATGCAGAAAAACTAGTCCATGCTTTGTTACTACAAGGCTGCAACTCATTGTTATCAGGTCGTCCCAAAAAGTCGCTTAAGACTCTTCAGTTGATCCAAAATGCAGCGGCACGTGTATTGACAAGAACAAGGAAACGGGATCATATTACTCCTGTATTAGCTGCTCTGCACTGGCTCCCGGTAAAATACAGAATAGAATTCAAAATCCTTCTCCTGACTTACAAATCAATTAATGGTCAGGCTCCAGCATATCTTAAGGATCTCATAGTACCTTATAAATCAACTCGAGCAGGGGTCACTAACAGGACGCCGACCTATACGGACTCAGGCCCAGACACTGAGCAGATATTTACTGTCGAGGTCAGGGGTGTCAAACTCAAATACACAGTGGGCCAAAATAAATAAATCGATACAAGTCTAGGGTTCAATGTTTATTGCAAAACTTATTGAAATTAACTTATTGAACCTGGAACTAACAAAGCTTAAGTTATTGCCTATAAAAACAACATTAAATATTAAATAAATGAAAAATCAGTTGCATACATTTCTATCTGCAGCTTTTCCAGAGTAATTTCTAATGAAAACATTTTTCCAGACGCCAACAACAGCCTAAATTTCCCTCGGGATGAATAAAGTATCCATCCATCCATCCATCTAAAAAATAATTTCCTTCAAAGAAAAACCAAACATGCCCTGTGGTAGCAAGAACAAAGTGCAAAAAGGAAACACATTAAAGCTCAGTTTGCTGCTCTGTGATGCACACTAGTCTAAGCCAGATACCTGGCATCTCATCTTGGATGCAAGTTCATTAATGTTCATTAACTCTGAGCTGAGGAAATCCTGAGGATTGAGTGAAGGTGTTCATCAGTAAGACGAGTCCTGTGTGATATTATTGTTTAACAGTTGTTCACACAGGTATGTGCTGCCAAACATAGAGAGCATTTGAGCAGCTTGGGTACGCAGCTGGGGCATTGTGTCCGGGATGAAACGTGGAAACTGTGCAGCGCCCACAGAGTCATACGTCACTACATTGGAGTCCCGCCCCTGAAGCTGCAGGTTGAGCGCATTGAGATGGCTCGTGATGTCACACAGAAACTTTTGATCTCGGAGCTCTGTTGCGTCTTTCGCTTTACTTTCCATGAACTGACAGATTTCGTCACGCAACTCGAAACATCTTTTCAGTATTTTTCCTTGGCCTAGCTATCGCACCTCTGTGTGACAGGGCAAGTCACCATATTCTGAACCCAACTCCTCCAGAAAAGACTTGAACTGGTGATGATTTAAACCTTTGGCTCTTATGAAGTTCACTGCTTTGCCACACAACGTTTCCTGGTGTATGATGCAGTGATAAGTTGTCAGCTCACCTGTGGCGTTTTCCTCCTGAATCCTGCCCACCAATCCACTCTTTTGACCGCACATCGCGGGCGCTCCATCTGTTGTCAGTCCCACAAGTTTATCCCAAGGCAGCCTCATATCATTTACACATCTGGATACCTCTTCAAATAGATTTGAGTCCACTGAAAAATGGATAGCTGGAGGCATCCCAGTAGCACAGGCGTCCCATATACAAAGGCTGAGTCCTTGCCACAGCGGCCACTGGTTCGAGTCTGAACTGTGGTCATCTGCTCTATGTCGTTCCCCTTCTCTCTCTCTCCCCCTTTCACAATCTGCACTTCACTATCATAAAGGCATGAAAAGCCCAAAAATATAACTTTAAAAAAAAAGAAAATGGACAGCTGGGCAGTATCAGAAGTGTTTTCCCTTTACATTTGCGAACATATACTCTGCCTCCCACCTGCCTTGAAAACCCTTGTTTTCAAAGTCCACCTTTCGTTTAGCCATTTTTTGAGTAGAGGGATAGCTGAAAGTTGACAGCTGCTGATGAAAGAGTGGGAGTGGCAAGGGCTCGCGCTTTCGGGTCCTCAATTGACGCGCCAACGCAGTGGCAGTGCATTGTGGGATTAGTAGTATTAGTGGTGCGTGCAATATACCGGCGGGCCAGTTCTAATATTAATTAGATATTATCCTGCGGGCAAAAGATAATTCCATCCGACCCGCGGGCCTTGAGTTTGACATATGTGGTCTAGCTCATATGCATAAAAACCTTGACTGTTCAGCCTAAGTTCCAAAATGTAAACAGACACCAAATAAGAACAACAAAGACAGAGCGCCTTGTTCCAGCCCAAAGCTTGACCGTCCAAAGACAGAACACCTCCCTAGGGAGGCGCCCAGGTGGCACCCTTACTAGATGCCCGAACCACCTCAACTGGCTCCTTTCAACACAAAGGAGCAGCGGCTCTACTCCGAGTCTCTCACGGGTGGCTGAGCTTCTCACCCCATCTCTAAGGGAGACGCCACCCGTCTGAGAAAACCCATTTTGGCCGCTTGTACCCGTGATCTCGTTCTTTACTCATGCTATACTATGACTTTAATCATGATACTTTTCGACTTTTTGTTGTGTATTTTGACGTACTATAGGCCTACCATGACTTTTTTCATATATTTATATCTATAAAATTCCATCCATCATCTACCTCTTATCCTTGGTCGGGTCACGGGGGCAGCAGCTCCAGTAGGGAACCCCAAACGTCCCTTTTCTGGGCCACATTTGTAAACAGTAATACAGTAGTTCAATAGTGAAGAGTACCTCGGTTACTGCAATAGATGAAGAGTGATTCATGTAACAGGTTGCTTTATGAGGTGGGTGGATGTGACAGTATATACATTTCATACAGCAGGGCTTATATTAATATTTATATAGTGACGATATTAACATAATAAAAACAGTATTTAAACTGTGAAAGATATCATTTACAGGTACAGTCGTGTTAGAGGGTTATTGGCACTTTGTGACTGATAAGTGTTCAGAGTGACAGCATGTGGGAAGAAACTATCTGGTCGTTTTGGCGTACAGTGTTTCGGGGAGCATTTGAAACACGTTGCGTCTAGGGTGTGATGTTTCCTGACACTGGAGGAGTATGAATCCTGAATGGAGGTCAGGGTGGCCCCAATGATTTCTATCTACAGTCCTGACAGTTCGTCGTCTGTTCTCGTCATGTTTGGTGGCCGATCCAAACCAACCCAGTGATGGTCGTGCAGAGAACACACACTGGATTGTTGCAGTACTGAACTGGCACGGTCACTCGTCACATGAGGCCGATGACCAGTTTCAGGAGCTTATCAGACAGATATGCTGAGCTGCAGTCGTTGGTGCAGACTAGGGAGAAGAGCAGTGATATAGTATACCATGTACTTTATTAGTAAGACTTAAATGTCTGTCATGTTAAACCTATTTCAATTTCTTACCTATGTTATTAAAATGATTCCTTTTACCCTTTTCTGCACGTTGCTCATCGTTACCAATTCTTTCAAGTCACACGGACATGAACACCTTTTAACATTTTCTTCCTGACATGTCTTTGAGCAACAACAGAAGACTTGGGACTTGGTCAGTGTGGAAGACTGGCAGCTGAGACAACGGCACACCTTTTCTTAGAGACACATGACACGACAAGTTGTATAAAACTGTCATTACAGTGATTTATTATAATGAACCATGAAAATAGCCAACCAGTGCAGTGTCTGTGAGTCTCTCCCCTCCGCACAAACATACACTCACACACAAATAATAAAAAAAAGACAAAGTTGAAGAGTCCAGAGAGGGAAAAATAATAATGCTAGTCACAGAAACATTCAGCTTTGCCAAGAAGAGCGTTTATATTTACAATCATATTTCAAAAAAATGGGATGGGAGCGAATTGTACAAGCATAGAAAAGAAAAGAAGCAAATATTTACAACCTGTTCCTGGTGAAAGCTGGAGTAACCTCCTATACATTAAATTACACTTTCTACAAATAACCATCGATATTCAAAAATAAACCGCTAAAGTTCTACCTGTGGGCGAGACAACTCTGCCTACCTCAGAAGACTACAAGCACTCGTTACAAGAAATCACACACACGTTCCTCCTTTAAGCAGCCATACTCTTTCACACCCTATAACACACACACACACACACACACACACACACACACACACAGCCTCCTGGGTGGCGACGCAGGCTCCCAGAAATGGGTTTTTCTGAATCTGCAGCGGTGAACAGATATTTGTTGTTAGACAGAGTAATAAAAAAAATAATTGTGTTTTTTTCTCTATACAAAAAGCTTTCTCTTTGCTATAATGAGCCACTAGATTAAAACAAATAAATGGTGTAGAGAGCCGACAACAGACGAGAGAGAGAAGTGGAAGAAAAAGGAATAACTGACAAAGGAGGGGGGGGGGGGGTATAGGCTGGAATGTCCATCGATAAACAAAGTGCGGGACCTTACAACGGGAGTCCAAACAAGACACAGAACCGAGAGTTTTCTCCATCACAGGAAGGATATATAAAAACAAACTGAGGCCAGAGAGAGGGCGATGAGCACCGGGGGGGGGATCGCCAGATCACCAATCTTCATTTTTATACAGTTTGTCGTGAAGATTGTTTCATTGTCCTTTTTTCTAAAATTTTCTGTCCTTGTTTCTTTTGTTAAAAAGTATCCTTTTATCCCACAATCAGCTGTTTCTCCCACTGGCCACGTGTTCAGGTACATAGAAAACATATCTACAGCTTATGATACACGCCCCTCTCAGGCTGAGTTCTCAGGGGCTGCCAGGGGCCGACAGCAGGGAGGGCGGTCAGTGCCACCCTGTGCTCAGGTACCCCGAGCTGTGGAAGGGGGTCGAGGACGCTGGAGCTCCACGAGTCCCAGAAGGCATCTGGGAGGCAGCGGCCTGGGCCTGGCCTTGTTGAGTCTGTTGGGGAGGGGGAGGGGGAGGAGGAGGTGGAGACAGTCCTGTCTGCTGAAGGGGGTACGTTGATGGGGGGACTGAAGGGTTGGCGGTGGCGCCTGGGTGCAGCAACGTGGGCTGAAAAGCCCCCAAGTTCTGAAAGTGGTGGGACTGCATCGAGGCGTTGGTCGAGGGGGCGGGGGGAGGCGGAGGAGGAGGCGGAGGAGGGGTGAGCGATAGCAGGGTGCTGCCAGCGGGAGGCTGCTGCTGTTGCTGGGAAGTCTGGCCCTGCGGGGGAGGAGGTGGAGGAGGGGCGGCGGTCAGCATGAGCTGCTGGATGGGAGATGGCTGCAGGTTGACATGCAGCAGGGTGGGGCCGGGCATCGGGTGCGGGGGTGGAGGAGGAGGTGGCGGTGGAGCGGCTGTGCTCTGATAGTGCACACTGTGGGGAAGAGTCTGCATCAGGGGCTGAGAGCCAGGAGGGTAAGGGGGTGTGACGGCAGGTTTGAACCCGGGGAAAGGTCCAGCAGCTGAGGCGCTCTGAGTAGGAAAATATGCTGTGGAGGCCTGGTGGTGCTGGTGGAGGAGGGGGAGGTGGTGGTGGAGCACTCTGTGCGTTATACTGGGGGAAAGGAGCAGGGACAGTCTGAGCCTGCGGCTGGGGTTGGTTCTGAGGCTGAGCAGAGAACAGCGCCCTCTGGCTGCGGTAGGGAGAGCCCTGAGGCTGAGGCTTGGGAGAGTGGAGGAGGGAGGGCCCAGGGTAGTGGACAGGAGAGGAAGGTAACGGAGTGGGATGCAGCTTCGTGGGGGTCAGAGGAGCCGGCTTAGGTGCTGCAGGCTTGCTCGGTGGCTGGGTGGTCGGATTTGGCGTCCGAGGCTGACTGTCAGCGTCTTCCTCCTTTGCTGGCCGACTGGGAGGCTGGACAAGAGGACCAGGAGAGCAGGGCTGCGAGGGCAGAGAGAGAAAGTCAGACAGTTGTTGATAACTGGAAAGATCTGGAGTCAGATCTCCATGTGGGTAGGGTCGACTCACTGTGTGGGTTGGGGTCTTTTGAAGACTTGGAGATGGGCAATCTCTCTGAGCAGGTGCATCTTCACCTTCTGCCTCACCATCTAAAAATAAATAGTATTACAAAACAATTAAGATGCTTCCATTCTTCATGCTAAGCTAAGCCGTATCTATTCTCATCTAACTCTCACCAGGAAAGCAAATAAGCTTTATCCCAAAGAACTGTCAAAACGTATAACGTAGAAGATTGAGGTGGTTATTCTCACCCGTGTCTTTGTCTTTGCTGAGCAGCAGAGCTCTGTGGTAGCTGCGTTCTCTCGCCTGCTCAACAGAAGTGGACGACGTCCTAAAAAACAGATACAAACATTGGGATGATCAAAATCTAATTCCCAGCAGTCCCAACGTGAGTGCTGCAGTGCATACCGGAGAGACTACAATACACTACATAAGCTCAGTTTACATACCACTGTCCCTCTCCTCCTTCCTGCTCTCCTTTCTCCCCAGGCGCCTCGGGCTCCTCACTTGTCTGGGGTTCCTTTACAGTGGGGGTGGGGGTGGTGCAGGGAGGTGTGGGAGCAGGGGGTGGTGGAGGAGGTTCACTGGTGGTCTCTATTGCAACAGGGAAGGCGTCCACGGTCAAAGGTGGCATGGTGGAAACAGGAGAGTTGCACTCGGTCTTGGAGCCGCTGCGGCGAGCTTCGCGCTGACGTTTCCTGTATTCTAGCAGGGAAACCTGCGAAGGTGAAGAACCAGAAGCTCAATGTCATTAATGAACAAAGAGCACGTCTTATGTTAAACCAGTAGAGGGCGGCATTTTGAGAGTTACTGACACAAAGAGCATTGTGAGACGATACATCTCTTGAGATCATTAAATGCACACGAGACACTCAGTCAGTGTCCCTGTACTCATCACCTTATGGAAGCTAATACTGATTTTATCATTCATTTCACTCATTATATATTGCATCCTCTCTTAACATACACAATTCATAGTTTACACTGTAATTTGTCCCAACAGATTTTTTTTAAATGAAGTAAATATAATATATATATATATATATATATATATAATATATAAATACAGATTAGCTGATAATGAAAGTAATTGTTAGTTGCAGCCCGTTGCATCTTAATGTATCTGCAGTATCTTAATGTATCTGATGTATCTGCAGTATCTTAATGTATCTGATGTATCTGCAGTATCTATTCTATCCTCCAGCTGCTTTTTACCTCTTAATCCTTGAACAAGTTAGTAAAATGTTATTCACACGACTTACCTTTTTCTTCTGTGGGGGGTTCTGCGCTGACCCTCCTCCTTCACCATCCCCGTTGAGTGAGCGTGAGAAGCCGAGTGAGCTTCCCTCCTCAGAGCAGGGGTAAAAGAGCGGTCCCTGGGCTTCACTGAAGGGGGCCTGAGAGACAACCAACGACCCTGTCCCTGCTGCGGCCCCTGCTGCAGCCCCAGCTGCAGCCTCAGGCCTGAAGGGAGCTACCAGAGGCTCCAGGGTGTGTGAGGGGGTAAGGTCCCTTAAGTTTGAGTTGACTGGAGAGAAGTTCAGGCCAGCTGGTCCAGTAGGGACTCTCTCTGGGCTTTTTATCCAGCCAGGAAAAGAGGAAGCACATGTTTCTGCAGATGAGGAAGCCTCACTACTGGCCTCTACAACCACACCATCCGCCCTGTCCTCTCCACAGTCCACAGGCTCCGCAGCTGGAGGCTGTGGGCTCTCAGGAACCGACAGCTTGACTTCTGCCGGGAGTCCGTCTGTACTGGGAGTCCTGACAGAGGGAGAGGAAACCAACGAAGGAGGACGATCGGCCTAGGAAAGGGAGGAAGGAATCAACAGCTGTCAGTGGCCAGCCATAATAAAAGGAATTGCATGTAATCAAAAATGTAAACTACTAATCAAGTTGTTGACCTGATCAACAATTAAATCCAACAACCATTGAACCCTAACCGAACAATATGCATGGTCTCACCTCTTGCACACTGGGTTTCCGGCTGACCTCTGGAGAACTTTCTACTGAGGAATCACTCTGTAACAAGAACAGACTTAGTCACTCCAGTTCTTTTCCTCATGTAAACAAATGTGCCACCTCCATGGGGTTTCTGTAGAGACAGCCTTACCTCCTGAAGGACATTAAGTGTCTGTGTTGGGGGGGTGGTGGGCAGGGGCTCTGTACTTGGCTCCTCTGTTCGGGGACGCGGTGGGGTAGCCAGTAAGATGGGGGTTGCGGGTGTCTCCGGTTGGTCTACCCTGGTGGGCGTGGCACAAGGGGAGCCGTAGGGCGTCGAGCTCTCGGACATGCAGGCATCCAACGGACTCAACCGCCGCTTTTTCAAGGGTGTGGGCAACTCTGTAGGAAGAAGTATGGCGTGAGCTTTAGCATTTTGAAATGTGGGTGCAGCAGACCGAGTGCTGGCTACATACCTGGTAGTAAGCAGGTGCCATTGTAAGGTAGGGGGCTGTCAGAGTCTCCATTAATGGAGGGGCTGAGAGGACCCTCACAGGGCATGAGGAGGCTCGGTCGTCTGGCCGGGCTGGTGGAGCCCTCCTCCTCTAGAGCCTGCTTCAACCATCGCTGTAAGAAAGAGTAGAGGTTCAGCAGATGTGACGTTTCAGGAGAGGCTCGGTGAATGGAAGTGAAACATATTACATTAGTTATCAATAGAATAGCCTAAATGTGTGTGATTTCATTAGAGATAGAAGTTAATAAATACTTTAGGACAGACCTCATCATTGTTATGCATTTGGTGTAGTCTGAAGTTATATCAAACACCACTAAGTACAGCATCTCGGCTCAATTGTTGAATGTCTTAAACAACTTAATCATGATCACATTGGCATCCAGGAATTGAGCAAAACTTAGTGAGGATATGGGGTTGCCTTTTCCCTAGCTTTGTCTGAGGGAGGCCCACAGTCTCAGACCCCTGACTTAAATAAAGCAGCTGAAGACTGACAGTGTCTCTGGATAATAGTGACATTTCCTTCATGTTTAACACGCTGGAAAACGTTTAACACAGCCATAGAGACAAAGCTAACGATGTACAGAAAGGCAGTTTCAACTGAATGATTTCTAATCTAAGGACAGATCAATACGACTTTCCAAAACTGGCTGAATATACATTCTTTCCATTGGTATCAACGCCAAATGGGAATATTTGTAAAGCTCTGTACCTTCTTGCAGGAGCCAGTGGTTGGCGGTGTTTCAGGCAGTTCTCTGGAACGCCGTCTCCCAGTGGGGACTCCAGGAGTCGTGGGGCTGCGGTTAGCCAGAAATGGAGACGAGAAGCGGACATAGTGTTTGGGCGTGCTGTAGACCTGCGGAGAGCACGCCATGCCTGGTAGAGCATTTAGCTGCGTGGCAAGTACTTCAGGGTCGCTGCTTATTCTCAGCGGCCTCTCTGGGGCCGGCTCTGGGATTCGTACTACAGCACAGTCCTGCAGCTTCTCTCCCACCCACTCACTCACAAAGTGCTGTTGAAAAGATTACATGACAATCTGTAGGGTTTCCCAGACATTCAACGTGTTTGATGTGACGTGCATGTTCGCCAAAACAAATAACCTCATTTATTAAACCAATTTTCATGTAAGATCAAAGACCGAAATATAAACAAAACACTCATAAGTGTCCAACACGACACAGTCGCTCAGTAATGGTGACAGTGCTGTGGCCGCACCTTTTTAGTTTTGAAGTTCTTGCTCCCCATGCGGTGTCTGTCAGGTGCAGGTGAGCTGCTGTGTGGAGGGCTGCTGTCCGGTGCTTCGGCAGGGAGGGCCTCTGGCTCTGGCGCACTGGGCATCTCTCCTTCTTGGGCTTCGTTGGACAGAGGCTCCAAAGACTCAGTCGGAGAGCCAGGGGCCAAGTCAGAACAGGTGCTGATGGTGCGAGCTCGCCGGCGCTGTTGGCCAATGTGCGTGCGGTTCCTCGAGAAACTTTTCCTGTTCCTCGAGCTTTTGACCTTGGCCGGCTTTAAGCCTGGCTCCTCTTTCACCTCCAGAAGTGGCTGTGAGAAAGACAAGAGTATTTAAATCAATTCTAATGATGCAAAGCTAAGAATGCACCCACTGCTCCCATTTTGTCCTTTGTAGTTTGATGTATATCACCGTTACAAAACAAGAGGGATTTTGTGTCTCCATGCTCTCACCTGCATGACCGCTGGAGAATCTGCCATCTCCGGTGTGGCTGGAGGCTCCTCCTTGATGTCGCTGCGGCCCCCGACCTCCGGCTTAACGCCGCCGATTCTTTCCAGGGCCTGCTCTCTACGTTTCTCTCGCTTCTCCATTCGGGCAAAGGCTTGCAGGATTGCCTCCATCTTCCTTTCTTCTCGTGTCTGCAGAGAGATAGGCGTGGGGTTCGGAGGAGGTGAAGAGGGAGCAGAGACATTAATCCATAAAGTACTACTCTCCCACAGAGCCCCAGAGGTAGCGATACAAAGCTGATCTAGCTGTGCAGAGTGCAGAGTGAAAGAAAGGTGTAAAAGTGACCCCTCGCTTTCACAATAAAAGAAACGAAAAGGGAGAAAGGTTCAGGCAGGAGCAACAGAAAAATGGATGTAAATGTACACGTACTATAGCGCTTTTCTACCTTAACGGACAAAGAGCTTTACAATTAAACCCTGACAAACCAGGAGGTTGCATGTCTAATGTGTTCCTATATGCATGTTTGTGCCACAAATAAGCCCAGCTCTACCTCCACCAAAAAACCCCCAAACAAAGAGCTCCACCTTCAGTCAGAACACCCCTTTGAAAAGATACTCATACCACGAAACATACATATTGCTGAGAGGTCAGGCTGAAGACAGGTGTCTGTAAAGACGGGACAGTTAGTACGCTTGTAAGTCAGTCACCTCTGGGAGATTTGGGGGTGGGGAGGCTGGAAGATGGGTAGAGTAGTGTTGGCTATGAATGGGTCAAGTTTACCTCCTTGTGTTTCAGTCCCTTCCAGCTGGAAGCCGCCCCGACAGGGAGATGGGACTGCTCCGCTGGGTTGGCCTGAATGTTCAATAAAGAGATAGCCATGTTTAGAAGAGACATGTCCCCCCTAAACAAGGCTTCACAGACACTGGACAGGGCTAGGCTAGTGCTCCCTGTACCTCTGGTGGAACAAAATAGGCCTGTGTCAGGTACTGTAGGTGTTGGACTTTGTAATATCCTACTACAGAAGATACTGATAACTATGTGGCTACTTCAGGAATGCATTAATGAAACCACAACACTGCCAAATAACTTATTCCTAACATCTAGGCTAGGGGTATTTTATCAAATAGCTGATGATTTTAAATGTTTGCCGTTCACACCTGCCACACCACTTGAAGGGTTTCCATCCTTATAACAAACTCTCTATTATATCACAGTACAAGCTCTTCAAACTGTGCGCTTTTGGGCTGTCAGAAGAAATTTGACACTTGTGAGGGAAATATGGTAAAATCGTTGGTCTTCAATCCAAAACGTTGGTCCTAGATCACGCTCTGAGACACGTCCTACTTGCAGCTTTGGAGACCAAACACACCTGCGGAAAGAATTCTGACCGAAATTTAGCACCAAATTCTCACAATGTGAAGACCCACCAACCAATCAGAGAAATACACGGGCCAGTGCAACATTTTCTAAGCACCGTTTTTAAAAACAGTTTAGGAAAAAAGAACAAAACAACATGTGCACATGGGACTCTGGCAAAAAAAAAAAATGGCCAAAGGTTTCGCTGCAAAAAAACACATGTGCAGCAATCACCTAAAAACAATGGGCGGTGGTGCAGTGGTTAGCACTGTCGCGCCTCTCAGCAGCCTCACACTGGGTTCGAACCTACGAACCTGGGGCCTTTTCTGTGCGTTCTCCTTGTGCCTGCGTGGGTTTAATTTGGTTAATCTCTATTAATTCTGTCCAAAAAAATATAGCTTTTTGATACATATCGCTAAAAAAATATTTCTGTACACTGGTACCAGCTGCTCTCTCTCTCTCTCTCACACACACACACACACACACACACACACACACACAGTATTTCCAAACAGCACTCCCGCTGTTATCTCAGTCAACCAAAACCGGTCGCGGAAGCGCTGCACTTGCCATGTTTAATGAGCTAACGCAATAACAAAACACGCTAATTATTATATTCAACCAGAGCGAATGAGACAGCCCTGTGAGTGAGAGCTTTGGGGGCACTGCAGCGGTGTGTGTGTGTGTGTTTTTACTTGAATATTCGTGATCCTGAATATCATATCGGCCGTAATGGTGCAGCCCTACGACACCGGCAAACCAGGATGACTTTTCAAACAATGGGGGCTTTTTCTTAAGTAGGCAAAATATCATGCCAACACACAACAGCGTCATCTCCCACGCACCTTGTCGCGCCATAGATTTACAAACACCCACATGCATCTACTACGCTTTGTGATCGGCAGGTTGGGAACGCACACTTCTTTGATCAAATCAAACGTATCTATATAGCCCAATATCATAATATTTGACCCAGCGACAGAGCTCTCTCTTGGGCCACATTTCATCGAAACCAACCTATTGGATCTCCCAAAGTCAACATGGCCCTGGCAACAAGGCTCTACCCTCTGCATCCCCCCCCCCCTCTCCCTCTCTTCAACTATCTATCCCTCTCTGGCTGATTAGCAGAACTGTATGTTGGCCACAGATGAGTCAGCACTTTACACCTTGGGTCCACCATGTGAAATGAAGCTGACTGCGGGGTAATTTTGCGGCGTGTGTGCGTTTGTGTGTAGTGTACCACGCTCGCCTGTGTGGACGTGCGTTTGATCCCATCTCTCAGGGACATAAGGCTGTTTGGCACGGAAAAAAAGAGCGGTTGAACGAGTAATTGGCCATTTCAAAACTTCTAGCCACAATGAAGGTGAGAGGAGAGCTTTACTCAAACTATAAATGCACACTGGGGGGCAGTTTCAGCTTGCATGATGACACAACATACTGGTTTGTTCCCGCTGACAGGAGATGGTGTTGTAAACAGGCATGTGGCACTGGAGGCATATTCATTTTCTAATACGCTGGAGAAAAAATAAAAGCAACAAATGCGGAAAATAAATGTCACTGACAGACAAGCACAACGCCTCAGTACTGTGAAGAAGAGGGAAGACCAAGCTGCAGGAGGGATGAACAAAAACAACTAGGACTGAGCAAAACAACAACAGGGGCATTGACAGAGAGCACTAGCAGTAGATAAGTGATGAAGAGGAGGGTAGTTTAATGGAAGGGAGGTAGAGGACAGCTTCTATCCAAGCCCCAGCCCCCATAGCAGACACATAGTTAGGTCCACACCACAGAGCAACAGGGGACAGTCTTATTTTTGCTTTTTCTGCTGGGTGGCTGCATGGCAAAAAAAATGAAAGAAGAAAAAAAGGTGTAGCCCCCTAGCTTGGCACACTTACCATCTTCCTCCTCCTCTCTGCAATCTGCTCCTCTGATTCCATCTCTACTTCATTGCTAACGGAGGTTTTGTCTTCTAGATCCTCATATAACTCAGGATCCTGTAAGAGGAGGGGAGAGGGGGGTATGGCGCTTTATCATAGCTGATCAGTGAGTCTGGCTACAGACTAAAGGGAGACAGGTAAGAGTGAAGGAGAGGGGGGGAGGGAGGGAGGGAGGGAGGGAAGGAAGGAAGGAAGGGGTCGGGGGAGCAATCTGAAATATAAGGGGGAAGTAACTCTGCTTGTTTGTAGTCAGTCTGTGCACAAAACACACATGCTCAGAAGTTAGCTTTGGTCTTACACTGTGGTTCATACATGAAGGTTACTGCATCTGAAACATCACACTAACTGTTCTGCTGTACCAGCAGCTGACATACTCTGCCCTGTCGTCACTGTGAACATATAGCTGTAATAGCGATGACTTTTAGACATGTTATCTCCTCTGTTGGGACATCTCATCTCACCTTACAGCTGTTACAACTTTGGGATGTCTTAACCAGTCTCCCCTTCTATAACTTAAGCTATGTGAGAACACTGGACTCATTTTTAAATGATCAAGCACCACATATCCAAATAGACTGACACTAAAAACATCTCTCTGATTTCAAGCTGCTGAATTAACCCAATTTTTTTTTAGGAATTTAGCTTCGTCATGGCAAGTGAAAGTGTATTTTCTGGAACTACAACAGACACGAAATGCAGTTGCTGTTAACACTTCCAAGAGAAACGCCATTCTCTGAGAGTGTTGCACAAAAGGGTAAAACACTGCAACACATCTCTGCCAGACCAGTAGCACAAAAGTGCAATAAATCTGAACTATGTCGTCAAAAATATTAGTTGGGGGGGGGGGGCAGAGTTGAATGCATAAAGGGATGATGGGGAAAAAGAGGGAACCTACGAGGATGTAAAGTGACTAATAATGAAAAACATGCAAAAAAACATGTAACAAAAGATCAAACTCAATTGCATGCATGGAACACGAGGGTAATGCATATTAACCAAAAATATGCTATAGTAAACAAAGTCTAAACATTCAACATGTGAGCAGTAAAGTGTTAAAGAAGGATGAGAGTGGGTGCATTGAGTGTGCACTTCATAAAAAGTGTAATCTTGCCTGGTTGTTAGAGATGGAGAGGCGAAGAGGAGAGAGTTTCCTCTGTTTGCCGTCGCATACGCTCTTGCTCTTCCCCTCGCCGTCCAAACCCATATTCTGGTTCTGGCCCAGGTCGTCCCGGACCGTCTCCTTGTCCTTGCGACTCCCTCGGCGCCGGCCTCCAGAGCCCATGTTCTCTGTGGGTTCTAGGTTGTGCTTCAGCACCGGGCACTCCTGGTTCCCCTTCACACAGGCACAGTCCACCTTGTATTTACTACAAGAGAAGAGGAAGAAACACAAAATATAACGTTATAAGGAGAAATGCTACCGGTGGTTCTTCATGCTACCTGCCAAGTTCACTCACCAGCTGCCATAGTCATAATCAAAACCAATGGTGATCTCTGTGCCTTTGGTGATGGGCCTCAAGGAGTAGATGTATAAATGCAGCATGCCATCCTCAATGACGTGCCGCACCTGCGGGAGGTTAAGCAAAGCATTAGTGAAGGACTAAGCCTTTATGAATACAGAGAGCAATACAATATTATAACTATATCTAAAAAGGGCTGACTTCATTAAAATAGGTTTAACTTTAGTCGTTTTTGGGACGTTTACTTACTTCAGAATTGGGCGTGCAAGAGCGGCGGATGAAGCGCGCCTCATTACCGAAGCTGCGAGCGTCCACACACATCTCCAGTCCGTCAAATTTAGAATAAAATAACACAAAGGGGTACGGCCTAAAAAAGGAAAAAGCATGAACGTTTATAGTTGACATAAACGCAGCACACTGTAGTGAAGTACAATGCGTAGCTATCCAGAAGAGAAGAGAAGAGACAAGCATCCTGACCTCTTGAAGAAGTATCCGTTGGCCTCAAACTGCTGACGAAGCATGAACTTTCCCCTGTACTCGATGATGAGGGAGTCTGGGGCCAAGTCTCGCACCGCCTTGAGGATCTTCTTGTTCTTCTGAACTTGACTCTGGAATAGAGACGGATATGAGTACAGGCTGTACGACACATTACACTAAAAGATTTTAAGGGTGAGTTTGGACATCTGACTTTAAACAGGGTTATACCTCCACAGGCGGTTTGAAAGAGGCGGGGTGCGTGTTGTACGCCAGGCTCTTGCCGTCGCCTTGCTCTTTAACACGCAACAGGACCTGGACGTCCTCACTGTACTGATTGCTGCTGGCCTCCTCGTAGCGCTCCATCCACGTCTTGATCTTGTTCTCCCACAGAGACGGGTGCTCTGTCGGCTCCTGCTCTGGAGCTGCACCCTGAGAGAGAGAGAGAGAGAGAGAGAGAGAGACGTACAGCCGTTAGTACAAATGGTTAATGTTTGTGACAGAAGACTACACAATACTCCACTCAGTGGATTCCTGTGAGTTTACCTTTACTCTGGAGGATTTTCTGGACCCTTCTCGGAAGGCCTGCCAGAGGAGTAAAGGAATTGAAACTTTAATGTTAATTGATGTTCAAGAATATTATACATAATGCGCTTTGACTGGGTTCATTATGAATTCATTAGTCAAACCTGACCTTCTTAGCTCGGGCAGAGGATGCTGGAGGCTCTTTATCGCCACTCTTTTTGCGTTTTTTATCAGTCTGCTTATTGCCAAGGCGCCCAGTGGTGAGGGTGATGGTGGTAGGCGTGTGTTGGAAGGTCGAGTAGAGCTCTAAGGGCACCTCATCTCCACTCTCTGTAGCACTGGTGTCCCCGTCTGAATAAGCAAACAAATATTAGTTATTAGGAGGGAGTGCTGAACAAAGCTTTAAAAAGCTACAGCTGCTGCAGGCAATAATGGATGAGGTATGTTACGGCACAGAATTTAAAAAGGAGTTTTCTTCTTGTCCAGCAGGTGTCAGTGTGTCCCATGCTCAGGCTGACCTGCAGGGGGAGGAGGCTGCAGCCTGTCATAATCTGCTCCATTCACTAACAATCTGGCCATTTACAGCAGCAAGGAGGCCAGTAAAAGCAAAACTAAAAGATCTACCCAGGAGCTCTCATAGAAAGGTTCTAACACCTCATAACTACAGTGTTCGTAGAGCTTTAACAGGAAAATCCAAGCTCTTTTAAGGTACCTAAAGCAAAGATGTCCAGACTTGTTTAGCCTTTATCATCCAAGTTGTTACTATAAATGCAAATATAGTTATATAGTTATAGCAATCAATGTAGATCGTCACTTTAACAGCTGTTCATATTAACTTTGATCATAATTATTTAGTGCTTTAATGCTCCACATCTGGTGCAAGGAGACAACAAACACATATTAAGACGGGATCATTTCATTTAAAACATCTTTTGGTTTACACGAGTGCTTGTGTAGATGAAGTATCAGAATATGTTGAGAAACCAAAAAGGATTTTATAAAGTTAATTTGAATTTAGAGATATTTCAAACCTTTTAAACACAAAGGTTAAAATGAAAAGACCGTGTACGAACCGCTACTTCTTTTTAAACATTAAGGTGGTGACTAGGGCCGACGTATCCATCTGTGTAGTGCTTGCTTACCAGACAAACATTCTCGTTTCCTGGTCTGCAGCAGGATGGCCCTCTCTCTATCCAGGTGTCGTGGTTGGCAGCGTTCACACAGGTAGGTCTCAGGAATGTTCTGCCTGTCGATGCCCATGCAGTCTATATGCTGCCAGGCACTAAAAAAATAAATCAAATAAAAATCAGAGCAGAAAGAGTTTTAAGCATCGTGTGACGTCGCTTCATGTTAAAGATAAATTAGGACCACAAGAGGAACATACGTCTGAATCATCAACTAGTTAAGATCATGGAAAAGATTCTTACCTGCACTTGTCACAGCAGATCATATAGCCGTCATCATGGGTGAAGCCACAGATGCAGCGGGTGATGTCGGCCCCGTAGCTGCCATCCTCTGAGGTGCTGAGCGTCGTGCCCCTGGATGCTTCGTCCTGGCCCCCTGGAACAAACAACCCCCCCTCTCCTTGTCGGATCAACATGGAGGGGGGAGGGGAGGCCGGTGGAGTGGGTGGGGGCCGCGCCCCATAGTTATGGTCCTGATGGAAGGATGGAAGATCGAGTGTCATGTCGTGTAGGTAAATTACAGTTTAGTGATGATTCACAACATGTGGAGCATGGGCCCTTTTGTGAGGATGAATAAAACTTCAATCCTGAAGGTGTCCAAATATTAAAGACGGCTGATGCCCAGGCATATGGGAAAGGACTGTAACTACTAATCATTTTTATTATAGATATAATCTGCTAGTTATTATTTTTTTTGATCAAACATCCGAATATAGTAAAAAAACTACCCGCCACAATTTCCTAAAGTTCAAGTTCATGTCATCAAATGCCTCGTTTTAACCCGAACAACAGTTCAAAAACAGAAATGATTAAATTGACTAAAATCTAAGATAAGAAAAAGCAAGTTAATAAGTTAATAAGTTAGTGTTGGAGATCTTGTGTTATTATAATAAATAGAATTGTTTCCCTTTTATTTTTTTGTAGATTATTCTTCCTGTCTTGATATTTGTTTGCTTATATGTAATAGCAATCATGCTTTACAATAAAAACATTTTGAAAGAGTCGATTCATTTTCACACCAACCGTTGCAGCTCTACTTTCCTATATCACTAATATTGAGAGAGCCAGTTAGTCATGTTGCACTCAATGATTGCCAGAGAGGGAGGGATCAAGGTGTGTAGATTATTCGTAGAAGGGTGAGAAGGGAAGAACCGTGTGTGTGTGTGTGTGTGTGTGTGTGTGTGTGTGTGTGTGTGTGTGTGTGTGTGTGTGTGTGTACTCACGGCGTAAGGCAGGCCAATGTAACTGTGGGAATGGTGGGAACTGCTGCTGTAGATCTGATGTGGGTAGCTGGACTTTTCCACCACCACAGGGCTGGCCTCCACCGATTCTGGTCTGCTGAGCAGCAACACAAACAAAGAGCACACATTATTGTACACTGAAAAACTCAGATAACAAGGTTACACGGAGTAATTGTTTCCCTCAAATAGTGTGAGGAAGTGTGTGTGCGTCAGTAAGCTTAGCAGGGAAGCAGGGTAGCTGGTGACAGAAGTAGAAAGTACATTTACTAAAGAGCTTTACTCAAGCATTTCCATTTTATGCTATTGTAAACTTCTACTGCACTTCTTCACAGGTGTAAACATTTATTTTTTACTTTTCAAATCATTGCATTTATCCGAAACAGTGCTTTTGCATTTGTTGGCTGAAATAAATTGTGTTAATTCTTTTTCACTTAGGATTTTGAATGCAGCGGTATTTTTTACATGAATATATTGGTACTTTCATGCAAGTAAAGGATCTAAATAGTTCTTCCACCACTGATTGTGCCTGCTGTCGTGCCACGTTGGCAGGAAAACTCACGCATGAGCGTCAAACAGATGATAAGACCGCTTCATGTCACAATTAACAACGTTTGTACCTCTGAAACGACATCTACAAGGCTGACAATCATTGCAAACGTGCCGTCTCTCCTTCACACAAAACAAACAAACAACCTTCATACCAAACCAGTAGATCCACTTTCCACAGGATCACAATTCAAGTTGAAGAGAAATCCTGTTTGGCCGTTTGAGAACCAACCCACCCTTATTATGACACGAATAATCTATTCTTCAGTTGCTAAGGGGGAGGCTCTAGAGGAAGAGGGAAGTGGAACTGGCAAAAACGGACAGCATGAGACAAGATAGTCGGTATGTAGAGGGAAGAAAAACGGAAGAATGGGAAACACTACAGGACGAACACGATGCATTTGCGATACAAGGAGAGAGTTTAAAGGCGAGGTGCGGTAGCTATTCATGTGTCAGATATCCACACGAGTTAATGGCTCAATCATGCACGAAACATCACTCGAGTCTCCTCGTTTCACAGAGTCCTGTCTAGAAAACTGATCGGAGACATACAAAAACCACGGCGTGTAGGTATACGTGACAGCTGCTGGGCTTGTTTCCTTCTCTGCTCTGTCCAGCTATCTCCCAACCCTAAAAGTACACTTTACACCAACTAACTCCACGAGGGCCACTGCCAACAAGTTTCCGTAAACAACGCAAAAAAACAGAGAAAAGCTCACTAAGCATACTGGACAGCCTCTTAGGCATACGTAGTAGGATGGCGACAAAACCCTAAACGACTGTGGGGACTCTGAACAGGCCATGCAGCATTTCTGCCTTTGTAAAACTGTACACTAAACGCCACATGTCGAAGCTCATATTCAGAAAACAAGTACAGAAGCCCCATCTGGAGATAATAATTAAGTAGCTGGAACAAGTGAAATTTTAAATATAAGTCTCATGGTAAAGTAGTGATACGATACCTGTGTGAGTCCTTCTCAGCCCTATCGCTCTTGTTGCATGCTGTAAGAGCAATGTGCAACACTTCCTGTGTGCGTTGCCGCTCAAGTATTCACTGTCAAAGTGAAAACGTAAGGGCATGCATGAGGTCTGGAGGCGGATCCAGGGGAAAGGTGTGTGTGTTTATACGTGTATTTGTGCGTGTGTGCACAACAGACTAACTGCCACACAGAAGAATCTAAAAAAGTGTGAGGAAAGAGCCTGCTTTAAGAGACAGAGGGAGAACTTAAAATTCATACTTGAGAGAGTGCAGTAGGCTTACTAATGTTTTCCTATTAATGATTAACCAGATCAAAGTCTACATTTTATAATACATGCTTTTAAGATCTGGTTGAGGCATGTATCATTAAGTGGTTAAAGGAGGAGAAGGAGTTGGGCTTTTGAACGCTTTCTGTTTGACCTAGCAGTGAATCAGTGAGAGAGGCAGAGACAGAAAGACATGAAGAAGGCAAAACAAGTGAGCCAGCCTGTTCAGTAAGAAGGAAGTAAGCGTGTTTGAATGCATGTGTGTGTGTATAGCTGGAGGGTTTGTATCATTCATGCCTCCACTCCTGGGAAGTCAAAAGGGGGGCCTGGAGAGTACACATAAGTAGGAGTTTTGCAGACACACAGGCAGTCATGATCAGACTTGAACAGATACGGCCTTACGTCATGATGCACATGAAAAGACGATGAGTGAGAGAATTTTTGGGGCTTGAAGTACAAATTAAAAAGCGTACAGCAAGGTATTAGGGATGTACCTTGTTGTTGAATATCGCAATGTCACTTGCGATAAACAGATATTAAAGTGTACCGAGCAGCCTCGCTGTATACTGCAAAAATACAACAAATTGCTTGTTGAATTAAATAAATTAAAAAAAGAAATGAATTCATACATTTAATTTATACAATTAGACTGAACACAAAATATATTATTAACAAAAATGCCAGTTACATTTTGAAGTGACGTCTTCTACCGATACTCTCAACTGTAACATGGAAATATTTTGCGTTGTGTTAATTGTGCAAAGTTTACATCACAAGGACGATACAGGTATGCACCGTTTATAGCTCATAAACGCCAAAGAGTATTTAATGAACAAGGAACAGATTTCTTTAAAAAATGCAGACACCTGCTGAGAGAGGGAGAGGAGGTAGAGTGGACAAGCGTGGAGAATCGAGAGATCAACAGCAGGAGAGAAAAAGAGCAGCACTGAAACAGCCAGAGGCAACGCCTTCACTCCTTAAGAGCTCCTACTTGCTGCCATGGCAACACTACGTATTCTGTCGCCGTGTGCGCGCACGTCGGTCTCTGTGTGTCACCGTGGACACACACACACACACACACACACACACTGCATTAGCCAACAGCTGGTCACGCTGCTGCAGACTTCAGGGGGATGTGGAAGGGGACGTGATGATGTTTCGCTGGTGAGTAACCAGCCCCGCTATTCTAGACTTGGCTGGCGCACTCTCAATTCTCCAGAGAGCTGTGCGTGCGTGTCCAGCTACACTCTGTCCCTCTGGTCTGGATGGGACCTGCACAGCAGCAGGTGCAAACCCCTTTCAAACTTGTTATCTGCTTTTGAATAAAGCTGCAGCAGGTGATCGGACGCAGAGGATGGACAAAGAGTGAGCGAGAGAGTCAAGGCGAGGGGCTTACTCCTACCCCCGGTGGCAGCAGAGCTCCGTGGAACGGAGGAGGGGAGCACGGTGGGACCGTTTAAGACCCCATGTCTATGTGAAGGCCAGCTGTCACTCAGGCCAGTGACCATGGCAACAGGCCCTGCGCAGTGCAGAGGGGAGGGAAGGTGGGGGGGAGGGACAGATACCATGGCAACACAAGCTGTCTCCGCAACAGCTCTGATGAAGGCCGAGGGGAGGGCTCGTTCTCTTTTAAAGAGGCAGGAGCCCCTTCATAAGTTGATGACGTGTGTTATTCTTTATTCCTACGAGAACCTCTTGCTTCATTTATTTGACCAGAAAAAGTCACAGCAATGTCCTTGACAAGACGATAGGAGACAGAGGGGGGCAATAGGAGGCTTGTTGCCATGGCTCCATGCACCATTTCTGTTTTACTGACTCGTACACTGCAGCGTACACATGTGCAAACATCAAGCTACAGCATTTGTATAGGATCAAGGAAACGTATGTTGTGTACATGGTATGCTTGCACGCCGGGGCACAAAGGATGTTCACACAGTGATAGGCTTTTATCTTTTTCTCTGCAACATTTTGATCTCCAAGAGACTTCCTCAGGTATTTTTTTGTCTTGCACCTGAGTATTTTTGTCTGGCTGTGCACAAACAGCAAGGCTGATATTTTGTTTAATATGATATAAAGAAGGAGTTCTCCATCTGCCATTTTGCATGAAAAATTACTTCTAATGCTTAAATCGATTATCAAAATAGTTGCCAATTATTTTCCTGCAGCTCTAACGCAAACTTGGTCCCTCTTCTGATTACTTGTGTTACTTCACAATGTTAGTGTTATAAACAGTTGGCGGGCATACATCTACATTCTAGGCTTACGGCCAGTTTCACATGGGCTGACGTAGTTAATATCTCTACACTGAGAACGTCTATGCGATAAGAAATAGTTGAGTGCAAGTATAATCAATGGCAAGACTGAACTGTCCATTAGAGCAGATACTTGGCACTGTACTGCAAATTCCTTTCTCAAGTGGGAGAGGAGATCTACGTGGAAAGACAGAATTGAATGAAGCCATAGAGTTGGGTATATACTGAGGAGAGAGGAACAGAAGTAATCATATTACATATACTAAGAGTGTCAAATGCAAGTGTGCAGCCAAACCAAAGAGGGGTGAGAGATGCGTGCACTGGTGGTGAACTGAGAATGCACTTTTGGCAAAGACCAAAGATGATATCTAAGAATGAATGAGGGGAGAAAAGGAGGAAGTGAGGGGGCATAAAAGGTGTGAACAGTGGAGGCTTGGTGTGTTACTCACTCTGAGCCCGCAGCCATGTCCAGGTATGAGGTGTCTGCTGTGTCCACCCCTACTGGGATGACTATGCTCATGACGTTCTCTGCTGATCAGTTCTTGTCCTACTGAGTCCAGAGAATGGGAGTCCAAAACACTGAGGCATGCCAGCCACAGCAGTCATTGCAGACATCTAAGTGCATCCACAAGGCCTAAACATAGGATAAGGAGAGGAGGGGGGAAAAAAGACAAACAAGAAAGAGAACAAGGAATATCAGTTAGTCTTGTGGAGAAGCATTATTGCTAGCAGAAACTGATGATCAGTTCGACAATGTGTCATTTCTTTCATACAAGGAACAAATGCACTTGCAAGGCTGCACTATCTAGCAAATTACAAATCATAGTGAAAACGGGGTATTTCCAGCATATGTTAACGCATGATTCACACTTTCAGATCAAGAACTGTGTTTGACAGGGAAGTGTACGACAGGAATTTCCCCTCTGATGCAAAGCGAGAGGATACGATATTGTAAGGTGAAGCCTGAGCTGCTGCTGTAAACTGCGCTAAAGCGACCTCTACACACTATCTGCCAGGAATGCAGAAGGCTGCACTGTAAGAAAGCTCCCACAAAGGGGAGCAAGAGAACACAGAGCAGCCAGCCGCCATGAAAGGAGGGAGGAAAAAACGCAACAACACACAGAGGCCATTTTTCCCCCTTCGACTGAAGAGGACTGCTCTATTCTAAGCCCTCACAGACACTCTTCCCAATAAAAAAAAAACACAAAATCTTTAAAGTATTACACATTTTATTAATAGGACAGCTTACGTTTTGATCGTTGCTACTGTTAGGATATCTTGCTATTTACATTGAAAAGGCTGCTATAAGATGAAGTCATCTATAATTGACTGCATTAGGTGTCAGCAATGAATGGAGTGTCCCTTTGCTCTCCAAATAGGAGCTTGGTTGGACTCATAAATTATAGCATTGCTGGGAATATTAAGCAGTGTATTTGTGTCTGATGGGAATCCAGACTGGAGCATATGTGTCAGTGTGGCTGCCCCTGATACGGAGAGCTCTGTTGATAAGTGGGATTAAAGGGAGGGACAGATGCCGAGACAAAATAGTATGGAGGTCACACCTCCGCCTGCCCATGCACACTGGGGCCAAACAAAGGCTCAGATCATGGCTCGCGATATAGATGGGAGAAGCAGGGATGTGTGTCATGTATTGAGTAGGGACATACTTCACACACTTAGCAAGCAATAACACGCAATCACACCAAAACCTGTCCCTGCCTATGAGGCATCTGCCCATTCTGGCCAGACCATGTCCTCTGAATCACACGTCCACACAATCTCTCAAGCAAACCTGGATTTCATTACCAGGTTAGCTGTCAAGGAAACTCTTAGTTCACATGGGAGAAACACACAGCTGAAGATTCTTTAAATGGGAAAAAACAAAAAACAGCCGTCAGAGTAATTTCAGGGACTAATTCACCCAAATGCAGTATTTGAGCCAGCAGGACTGGTGAGAGGCTCACAGACAAGACAGCTGTCAGCTCCAGGGCTAATTAATAGCGGGAAGAAGACCCCTGTGTGTCTGTGTGTCAGCCAAGGCGACTGATGGGATCACCCTCCAAATTCTCTTCTGATTCTGTGTGTAGTGACTGAGCTAACTGGCTGAGGCATTTCATGATGGAAGCTGATGTAACCAGAACTCTCTCTTTCAACAAGGATAGGCCTGTTTGCCAAAAACACTGAAATGATAGATTCCCCTCCTTTGTATCATTTTAGAGGCCAGTATGTTTTAGAACTGGTAAACAGCTTTCCTCTGAAGCAGCCCATTTGTTCCCTATTCCTCTAGGTTTGTCTCCACTTCATCCAGGGAATCCTGTTGTCACAACTAAGGAACACACACACACACACACACACACACACACGCACACGCACACGCACACACGCACACACACGATAACCCTTTGCCCCGTCCTTTCAAACATTCCTCTCTACAAGGAAGTGCTGTCTGCAAACATATGTGCACTGCAGTGCAGCTAGACGGTCAAAACGACAAAAGGCGGGTGGAAAAAAGAGAAACAAGTACAGTACAGCAGCATTCCTGACTAAAATCTGAGCTGAGCTGCGCTGTGACTGCCTCTGCCTGCTCCTCCTACTTCCTCTAGAAGAGCTGTCTATCACCCTAGAGAAACACAGCCAAAGAAAGAGAAAAGAAACCCCCCCCCTTTTTCTGTGCCCAGTCACCCCGCCCAGCCGGATTTCTCTCCCTCCTCCCTCCTGATGCATTTCCTAAATAAACCTGAGACAGTAACGCAGAGCAAACGGGAAGGGGAGTGTCGCAGACGCAGTTCCTAATTACAAGGAGCCCGGGAGAGACCATTTAAAGCCACCTTTGGCCAAATCCACCGCTGTTATGGAAACACATGAGAGGGGTGGGGGAAATGGGGAACATGCACAGGGGAGGGTAAGTAGAAGAGGGACAGAGAAAGACATGTAGCGAGAGTGGACAATAGTAAAAACAAGCCACAGGATGGAAGTGGTTTAGGTTGGCAGCGTGTCTCCTTTCTCTAATACGGTTCACCTTTAATGCGCTCTCTGAGCAGATTTCCTTGCGCTGTAGGGAGCTTTAGAAATCATACACAGCCCCTCCATTTCAGAGGGCAGCAGGGTGGGGGAGGTGTACATGGGGTCTGTCTGACAGTGACGCTGCGCAGCCTAGACCTGGGTGGACTCTGGGTGGCAGAGTGGAGCACATAGCGTAACCCAGTCCCTCCGCTCTCCTCCTTCCCTCCCACAGCAAGGGGACACAGTCACGTCATTGTGTGGGGAAGAACTATCCTTTTAAGACAGAACCGCACTGAAGTCAGTTAGGGAAAACCCGCACCACCTCACTCCAAACCATGTCGCTACAGCCAACAGCTTTCCTCTCTCCTCAGTTATTACCACTGCTCTCAATGTGCAAATGTTTTCATTCTTGGTTTATGCAGCCAAGTCGCAGATTATGTTTTTCAATAAGTAGGAGGAGCAAAAGAAAATGAGGGATTCCAACAGTCCCCCTTGCCAAGCTGATGTGACTTCACACCATCCTCATAGCTGGCAGCAATGACTCAGCTCAGAAACAAACAGATAAAACAAACTCTACAAATACAGTCATGTACACAGGAAGCATGACCCAGATGGAAGGTATGCCTGGCCATCTTTATCACGCCACCCACATAGGGACACATTGCATCTGCCCTGTCCGTCATAAATCACTGTGCCCATGGCTGCCTGCACTCCCTCTGCACTCGAAGCACTGAAGGTGAAGTCATACATCAATACAGCAGGGGATATGGATGCGAGCGTCCACAAGCAATTTTTGTGGCCACAATAGGAACTGTGCTGTTGAGAGTGCAAGCCAATAACTCAGCAGGCTGTAAAGATCAGTCAATTTTGGAGTCAGATGATGAGGAGACACGTTGCAATGTCCTATAACTAGCAACTAGTTAAAAGAAGAAGAGCCAGCAGTGCAGCAGACTGATGCAACAAAATTAACTACATAGAGTAGGTTTTCAGGGCTACATTCCACGTCTATTTCACAGTGGACATGGAGCTGAAACTTAAAAGAAAATCACAACAGGCTGCCTCATATTGTATCTGCATGGAGACTTTTTATAAGGCTGTGATGAGACGTAATCCTGATACAGCATCCCAAGGACAAAAAGCAAAACAACTTTCTCTGTGCTCAGTTCAAAACGGCCAGGGGACTGAGTGAGGTAAAGTCAGTAGGAACAGGATCTGGCAGCAAAGCTGGGGCAGCCCTCCTGTAGTCTGAGTAATGTCTGTTCAGGAGAACCCCCAGGGCACGATCTCTCCATCTCCCTCTCGCTTACAGAGTATCACAGCCAGGACCGGTGTGGTCAAGGTTGAGCTCCTTTAAACATTTGCAAATTAGACAGGAATACGTTATTGCACTGCATCTTTATTATCTATAACTTGTGATGGCCGATAGGATTTTGTGTGTCTGTCCTGGTAGTCAGAGAACGCACATCTGCAGCTGGAAGCTAATTACAGCATTTGGATAATGTAATGTGCCGCTAAAATGTAAGCTATGCATGTGCATGCGTGTCCAGAGAAAATGGGGAGAGGAAACTGAGCATCTACAGGGCAAAAGAACAGTAAGAGCCACTCAGGTCCCATTACAGCAGTGTTCAAGGATCAATTTCACGCCTAGACCGCAGTGCCAATGCATCACCAACATTGATGGCACGTCTCTCTTTATTCTGCCCATCCTGCTTTGTTTAACAACCCATGAATGCTATTGTAACGCAGGCACAGCAACAGGAACAAGGTTAGGGAGGTATAGTAGAGCTGCAGCCTCAGCAGCCCCAGCCCTGAAGCCACCTGTAGGGGAAACAGCTTGCTAGTTTAAAGAGGGATCTGTTACGGCCAGGCTCGCAGCACAAAAACAGGTCACCTGAGCCCTGGTTTCTCCTCCCAGCTGGGCTACCATGTGACTGTGTTGGGCCCCCAGAGACAAGCCACTTTGTCGCCAGGTATCTTAGGGTCTGGGTACCACGTAGGTGAGATCACTGGAGACCAGGCCACAGTCACACAGCTTAACCCCATATGGTGAGATGTGTGTCTGCAGAGACACAGACACACACAGACACACACACTACTGTTTCAGGGATGATAGTTTATTGCCTGGAGACTGGGGTGAGCACAATAACAAGGGGAGCTTCTCCAAGTACAGAGAGAGTGAGCTGAGGAGTCTGTGGCCTTCATCTGTCCTGTCAATATGTCAATACACTAATAGACATCCTGTGCACCTGCTTGAGTTATTTATTGTCTCTCTCTGCTGTGCACACTGAAAAAACTAAATAGCTTTGTGCCAGCTATTTGATCATATGCATGTCTGAGACTGTGTAGGGATTAGGGTGAGAAGAAAGGTGTGTCATCTCTATGACTCCCTGCCACCTTTCAGAGAGCTCTGTCCCAATGGCAGAGGGGGAGTGGCAGCTCACCTCCCATCACCATCTCTGTCAACAAAGCAAGCAAAAACACACACTTGCTGCACAAGACAACCAGGCAAACGTATAGCCAGTCAGGTATGTAACAATTGCTGTGCCAATATCATGTACAGTGTTTGTACAGATTTTTAAGAGTAAATTCAAGCACCTTTTAAGCACTTTCAAGGTACCTAAACCAAACATACAATTCCTTTGTACCCAAAGCCATTGTGTCTCTTTTATTGTATATTTTGATCATTACATTACACTACAGGTCATTTAGTAGACTTACTGTGAACCAACTACAGGGACAGTCCCCCTGGAGCAACGCAGGGTTAAGTATCTTACTCAGGGGCACAATGGTGGCAGCCCTGGTATTGAACTCACGACCTTCTGGTGTTCTGTTTGGAAGGCGTACAACTAGACCACCACCCATTTGTCAAATGTAATGCTTAGCTAGCTCCGGCCTGCTCCACGCCTGGTGTGAGACAACAAGCAAATATGACTACGGGATGGTTTCATTTCAAATATTAGAGTGTTTATGTAGATGAAACACCAGTTTATGTTCAAAATCAAACATTTTTCAAGGAATATATTCAAATTGAAGTATATTCCTATCCTAACCTTGAAAACATAAAAGAAAAACTTTAAAATTAAGCATTTTCAACTTTCAAGACTTTGTACCAACACTGAATGAAGACGGAGGGGAAAAAGGAGTGAGTATCAGAGTAGAGGCCTCTGCTCCTTTACAATGAAGAAAAAGACAGCTGGGGATTTTTTGTATTATGTAGCAGAGACTGATTAAGCACAGTAGGGCCCTCTCACTCATCTAGTAGTAATAAACCTCCCACATAAGAGAAGACCCTTTAGCACTTACTATTATGTGAACCATAGCCACAGGCAGCTGGACGTCATTTCAACTTCATACAGACCCTCAATGGATAGAAGCTATGAATACCATCCAAGTGCTTAGTGATGTTTATGATGTAATTAATGTTAAAATGACTTGAAACTGACCCTCTTCTGGCTGCCCATTTCACAAGGTATTGTTCGAAAGGATTTGGAGGCCTGTGTCGTGCATTATTCCTGCTACCGACAGGTGCTTTAGTAGCACCTCTGTATTGAACATCTATTAGTCGAACACTTATGTTTGACAACAATACAACATCCTCACCCGAGCATGCATGTTGTTGATAGTGTGAACTACAATATAAGCATATTCGAGATTCTATGTGCTTAAGCAACTATGCAATTTTGCTTCTCTTCACTGAACTGACACTAAATTGATCAGGAGTAAAAGAGAATAAAACACTACTTGGCAAAAGTTTCAGTTGAACAAAGTGCTGAAGTTTGTCCCAGAGGGTGACATAGAGCAAAGGACAGCTGTGCCACACCATTGCAGGGCTTTGTGAGAGCCCGCAGGCTTGAAAATGCTATTCTGGAAACTAGCTGTGATTTTGTTATCTCAATATTTTTTAAGTGTTGATATAAGATGGTATTATGGTTAAGATGCAATTTTGGGGCACATTCATGGCTTACAGCATTCACTTTTAAACATATCCTATTATATGAGATTGTGCTGAAGTAATATACAATATTAGTAGAGAGGCAATGTTTTATTTTACTAATGTGTACTTGAAGTATGTGCCATGCAACTGTAGGCTATAATAGCACTAAATATAAATAGATGAAAACAGAGACTGCATTTTATGATGTCTAATACATTTGCCATGCTTGTTTAGGTTGAGCTTAAGTAAATTAAATAACTGCTTTCTGTCTTTGAACTTGTTCACTCTCACTACTATTGTTCTTCATAACCAACGTTGAAATTCAAAATGCTACCATTCATAACTACCAAGCTCACATCTCAATGTGTTTCAATACAATTGTGCATATCTATCACACTGACAGGCATACATGTTAAACAGTAACGAGGACTAAGGGTTATGTTTGTGTACATTGATGAAGCTCAATACCGTCAAAAAGCACCAATGTACTATATTTTGCAGTGATTGTGTTTTATTTTCTATGATAACAAACCTCATGTCCCATCATCCAACATTACAACACGAAACACGAGCAATAGCATAAGCCGTGACGCATGTTACAGAGATACTATGATATTCATGATGGGAATATGCACAACAGCGTCAGCAACTACGACAAGCCAGAAAAGCGCAGTATTATCAAGGCATGATAAAGATCTTTTGACGGTATTGTTATGTCTAAACTCTACTAAAAATAAAAAGCAAGTGTTGTGTAGTTGCTTCCCAGTGAGTGTGTCGGCGCTGCAGTCAGTCCTACCGATAGGGGTGTGGAGGCTACAACGTTGCTATTATGTTACCACAACACCCTGGTGCTGTCGCCATTTTCATAGCGCTTTTCTCAGGACGGCGAGACAATCGTGTGGCCAGGGGAGCCTCGCCATGGGAGGAAAATCCCCAAGAATGCATTCAATCGCCTCTTTCATACACTCTACCTTAAGTATCACTATGTCGGTACAGTCTCTGTGTTGTTACCATTAGGGTTTTTTTGTGAATTCGTCGACAGCAAATCCTGTAAGCTAATCGGCTAGCAATTACGACCAGCAATGGCCTCTGGAAATGTAGCAGGCTAAATGTAATGTCAGCCGAGAACCGCCTTAAATTTGAGTTGTTTCACATTTATGCAGAAAGCGAAAGAAGCCATGTTCAACACAATGACACCTGGAGTGTGTGTTCATTTTTGGCCATTAAATAAAAAAGGCCACAGCGACCGTGGAAAGTACAAAGCTAGCAGTAGCCACTGAGAGCTAACGGCATAATGCGTAGAGGGTTAAAGTTAGCAAAGTAAGCTAGTGTCGACACGAAAGAAGTGGATTAATACTTGACTCGTCACAGACCGGAAAGAGTGACAACTTCAGAGTTGAGAGATAACTGCTTGGGGCAAACCAGAGCCGATTGCACATTCATACGTTAATTAGTTTCAGGTCAGATAAAGCAATTGCGACAGTATATAGTTCATGGCATGGCTAGGGGTTGCCATTCGAGATGGAGTTACAAATTGTATGACTGGGGCGAGATGCCCAAATGTAACACCCCCTCCCCCACGCTTGCAGCATTTGAACCCAATACGCACAGAATCTAAATTAAGTGATCTCGAAATTAACTTTTAAGTCCGAATACAACAAAATAACCGTCCGTTCCTTGTTTGACATTGGGTCTAATATCGATTAGATCTCGTCATAACTACTATTCCATAAAAACTCAGTTGACTGTGAGATTACTGCGCAATGTAGCTAGGCATTTAAGGTATTTTAACAGCTGTTCTTGCTTTGAGTCGACTAGGACATAACAGATTAAACATCTTCATATATCTGTTTACATGCATGTAAAAGCTCATTGTTCTCTGACTTTGAACAGTGGCATTGTATGAAATTTCGCTGAACGGAAATAATGTCCCGTGCTCCGGTTAAGCAGGGTGGGAGCCACCACGACAAATTCAAGTTTGTAACTAATGCTAAATGTACTGTTTTCATGCTGGGTGACAAGGTTGCAAACATTGTAATAGGGTAACAGAGGGCTGTCTAAGAAAGAACTGGCGCCTTTGCTCACAGCTGCAAAGACCTTAAATGTAAAGTAAATTAACTGGTTGGAAATAAAGCGGGCAACGTTATATTAAGGTCACATTATTTACATTAAAATAGACGAAACTGTGCGCAATATGGCCCGCAGTATCTCTGTGGAAAACTAAACACAAAGTATGTCCCCTTCTGGTTCTAGTCAAAGTGTGAATGATAATATTGTGTCGTATTATTTTTTCACTGCTGGCAATGTTAACTGTTGTTGACCGAGACTGTATGCTGTAGCGAAGACGTTACACGTTAGGCTATGGGACAGCCATTAATCTAATTGCAGCGTTTTCATCCTACGTTGCCTATACGTTAATGATACGTTAATACTGTTATTGTTGCTTAAACTAGCAAATTGATTACTACGACCTGTAGATAATATTAACCCAATAACTTTGTATGACGTTTCGTGTATCGCCACACTATCAAAGAGGAGTCAAAGCCCTGCTCGGTCTGTGTCAAGCTAATTTGAGCTAGTAGCATGCGCTAGTTAGCAAGTGGTCTCCTGGCGTTACGCTTGCCAACTTGATACCTACATTGAAAACTTACGTCATTCTAGTTAGCCGTTTTCACATTTTGATCAAGGCAAATGTGAAGGGAAAGGAAATATCACATACAGACCCCGAACTAACGGTGTTGATCAGCTAGCTAGCAAGCTAAACTCAGCTGATACAACTCCGTTAGCCAGCATCAGCATGATGTGCCTAGCCAGCTAACTAAAGCCAACAATAGCCCTCCAGGTCGGATTTGTGTTCACCCTACAACTACCACTTAATGCAGTTTACTTACCGTTTTATGTCCACTCTGGATGGTCTGAATAGCGAATAAGGAGACCTGGGTTAGACCCCCGTCGCTTTCCACACAGCTTCCACAACCAAAACAATACTTCTGTCCACACACTGCGGATCCCTAGCAAAGCTTTAAAATCTTTGTATTTAAACGTGTCGTCTAAGGAGTCCTTTCCTGTGAAAAATCCTTTGCTTTTTGTTTTACGAGGTGACCCAAATTTGACTAGAAATCTATTCGAAACCTTTAAAACTGTGCCCTAGTCATCGGCGACTTTTAGAAATTAGATCCCCTCAAACCAGTCTCTTTTCCCTTTGCAAAAATGGCGGCCCTGCCAGGACTGCCGAGACTCCGCCTCCCCCACGAGCCCCCCTCCCTGCCCATCACTAAACCCGAGCTCCGCCTCCACATACTGCGGGGCTACCCTCCCGATTTCACAGGGGCACCGTGGCCGTGCTCCATGCGCGTCCACGTCTGTGATTCCTCAAGACGACGCTGCTATTTCTGTCTCTGGATTTAAATTGTGTTTCACTCGTTAGACAATGCTTGACAAACGGAAAATTAGTTGACAAATTGGACCTTATTATGTTAAATAATTTACAAGTAATAGTTAAACTTGCTGACGTCATAATACAGGATTTTTTTTTGTCAAGATTAAAAAAATAGCCCATCAAATAAAGTCTTACAGCTTGTAATGCCGCATATTGCAAGTGCAATGTGGTGTGTTGGTTATATGAATTCCCGTGCAATCTTCACGATCATCTTGTCAAAGTGAAGTCAGATGTGGGAATGTTTTTTTATCAGGGGGTATTGTTTAAACTAATTGTTCCCTCTTCTTCCTCTCAGGGCGAAAATTGGTATTTTGCCTAAACAAACGCGCTCATTTAATTAATTTAATCTCTTCTGAATATATGTCTGTTTTTTAGATCCATAAACAGACATAGACTACAGTGATAATTGGACACACAAAAAGGTTCTCTGAGTAGGCCAGGCCATATTGTTTAATAATTCTGCCATAAGAATGATTGTGACACTTATCTTAATTTACAAAACTGAGATGTGGGTATTGTAGACCAGAATCCTTTATTTGTTTCCACTGGCATAGCTAAAAAGGAGCACGTAAATCCTCTACTGAACGCAGGAGGAGGCAACTAAGCTGTTATGTAACTCCTTACACAAGAGCAACGTTATGTATATTGAACTGATGTTAGGAAGGGGTAGCCCATGAAACACTGACCAATAAGATTATATCAAGGACAAAGAAAACAGACCATACAGGGCTACGACATTATTGAATTTGTCATAAACCACACGCACTAAAGCCTACATGTTTTGCACGATTCAAACTGTGCTTGAAGTCAAATTGTCAAGTGCAAATCAGGATAACAGATAAACAAACTCACATTCCTTTGGCAAACATTTGAATTTGCTGTGTTTTCACACCCTGTGAAATATGATTTATTTTGCGTCGGTTTTATACAACCATCAGCTTGTAACTTTACAATTTACAACCTTTTTGATTTATTTAACAACCATATTACTGGACGTAAGCTGAGACATGTTCGACAGTGAAAGAAATATATTCTAGCAATCTTTCCGACAGATTTATTGTTGTGGTAAATCGGTTACTGTCAAATCTCCAGAAATATGTCTGTAGAAATCCCTTTGACATCATATGTTGAGAGAGGATGTTCTCATCGTTTCCATTTATTATTGACCCTCCCCCACCCGAAACCGCATCCCCCCGCGCATGCGCACTTGTGCAAGACCGCTGCAACTCCTGGTGCACGGGCAGTCGGGTTGTTTGAAATAAACTTAGTGGAGGACGGAGGTAAAAATTAGGCCGATCGAGCCATTATCATCCGCATCCAAACGGAAATGTTCGGCTGTGGAGGATGCAGCGATGAAACAGCCACTGTCGATCTTTTTTGGAGAGGATATAATATTTATCCATGACCCTTGTTGTGCCAATCGCGTTTTCGGTCTGAAGATGATATGTCCTCTTTAAAGTTAAGATAATGTTGCACAGTTGGTGGGGGGAGGTTAATCATTGTTCAAAAGTAATGGATGAAAAGTGGTAATTTTTGAGAAATGGTTGGTTTCTGATGACATCATGCAGCTAGAATTTGTGGGCGGGCTTTGAGCTGTGAGGGGAGAGGGGCGCAACCGGAGAGCAACGACCAGGCGCCATTAGGTAACAATGTACAGTGTTTTAGATGTTTGAAAAGAGGCCTTCTGGTGGGTAAAGGGCAGATGGGTCGACATGATAGCGTATATCTTGTCCATGCAGTGGAACATTTACTATTTGCGTCAGGCGATAAAAAGTGACTTCCTGTCGTTAGACGGAATTCGTTACTGTTGTCGACTGGAAACAAGATGGCGTCGAGGATTTCTTTCTTTTAGTGCACGTTAGGTCGAGCACTCTTGGGCGGCGGCGCCGTGCGCGTTCTCGTCGTGCGCGTCCTCGCCACAATGTTAGTATTTCCTGTTTTCATAGCCTGAGAAGTTTATATCAAGCCACAGCAGCCTTCCGAGTGCATATGTTTTAATTTTCTTTGTGGTAGTGAAACCCACGTTTTGCCATGGAAATATGACGAAAGAAAAACCCCCAATTATTGTTACGATTTGGGTGATTTGGGTATATCCCAGGTGCATAAGAAATATATTTTCCTCTGCCACTTTTCACGCCGATGTTAAACGGCCTTACTCGTAAAGAGTATAAACTGTCATAAAACACATTAACAGTTCATCATCCGGTAGAGTTCCCTCTTACCAGCTGTTGACCCCATCTAGTGGGCCATGCAGGCACAACAACCACATTCATAAGCTATATATTAAATCTGTTTTGTGTCCCTGCACTTCAGTGTTATGTTACCCTTGATCTATTGTATATTGAAGTGGTTTAAATAAATACAAACGTGAAATACTAATCGAGAAAACACAATTTCTTCTGACAACTATTACCCAAGTTATGCAAGTACAAATGACAAATGTTATCACCAAATGGTAGGTAAATATTAATAAAAAGGTAAACAACTCGGTGCTCTAAGCCAAGAATAGAAATGAGAAATGTGTGTCTAAACGCAACATATTAACTGTCTGCCAACTTAGTCATTGTATCCCATGTTTCAGTGGTGGAAGATAATCACATTAAGCAAAATGTAAAAAAATATATATATAAAAAAGTAAAGTTACTCATGCAGTAAAGTCATTTGAGAATAGTGTACCTATCGCTAAAAAGTCAACTTTTCATTTTAGAGAAAGAAACAGCCCTTTTCAGCTTTGTGACGATGCATTTTCCAGGATGGACAGTATTTATTCATAAAGTAATTAAAGCTGTCAGACAACTGTAACAGAATAAAAACTACATTTGTCTCTGAAATGTATTTGAGTAGAAGTATAATTTAAAAGTATCCATCTATCTAAAGTTGTATAAAATGGAGAACAGTACAAAAAAATGCAGGAAAAACTACAGAAAAGATTATAAAATAATTGATAATCATCAATTAAAGGGAAAGTCTACAAGAGAGCCGAAAGGTGGCGCTGTGTATTAAAAATGTTCTTTTCATTCAACCAATCACGACGCAGGAACAACGGACGTCGTCACTCTCTGGCCAATCAGCGCGGTCGTTGCTGAGAGGTCGTTTATTGACAAGGGGAGAAGGTGACTCCGGGCAAGACCCACCTCGTACACATCTTAAATAACCCTAAAGAAGACAGGTGTTTGCAAAGTAAGCCACCATGTCTTCTTTTGGAAGGGCGTTGGGAGTCCTTCGGACCGGAACTCAGCTCCTCAGACGCGGAACACAGAAGATAACGACCAGAAAGTAAGTATTGTCCAGCCCGCTAGCATCTTAGCTAGTAGCTATACAAACGACTTGCTTACACAGCGGTTAATTACAGTTTAGTTATTAAAACTCAGAGCATTATCTTGAAAGTCAATGTATTCCACTTTATCTAATATTGATTTTAACTGGAGTTTTTTGTTTTATATTCTAGGTCAAGCGATGGACCGCACATTGTGCCACAGTACAGGCAATACCCCCAGATAACGAAGAAGCAGAAGTTCCATGCAGAGTTTCTCAGTGCTGCCATGTGGTTCTGGATCCTCTGGCACTTCTGGCACGACCCTGATGCAGTCATGGTAATATGTTGTAGATTACACTGCACATGTTCAGACTGCTGTCCCTGTCCTGCTCCACAGACAGGCTCAAGAACCAAAAACCAAAAACAACCTGACAAGTGCATTTAACCTTTAACTTGAAGCATTATGACACTTTAGCCTTGGACATTTTAATACTTACATATGTATAGATCAGATGTGTCATGTGTCTTTTAAGCTACTGGATGCCTACATTTCCCTCAGGATCAATAAAGTATATCAACACTGAGCATGACACTAAAGTACTTGAGTATTTCCATTTGATACCTTTACTTACTAGTTACATTGCAGATTCACTACACAAAATATTATCAACAAATACATTATGATGTATTACTATGGTTAAAGATCAGATTTGATTGATCTTTTAGTGAAATTCAGAAGCTATCAGTGTATCGTGCATCATTAATGCCATGCACACATGTGACAAACCTGCAGGAAAATGTGGTTATAGTGACAGCAAAAAGTGATATGCACCAAGGTATAATGTATCGGTAAATTAACATCATTAAAATGGAATATAATGAATGTCAATCACATAAAAAAACTTAATGGCACTGTTTCTGCTGCCAATGCAGTGAGAAGAAAATGAGTTCATGTCTGAGTTAACAGTGGTTCTTGTCTCGTGTGTAGGGTCACTTCCCCTGGCCGGAGGCCTCTGAATGGACAGATGAGGAACTTGGAATCCCAGCTGATGACGAGGAATAAGGACATTTCTTCAGTGTCCTTTGCTTAAATTAACACAGGTACGTTTACCAATCAGGACAACCAGTTTTACTTCCAGTTCACTAGTCAGTTAGTTCACTGTCAAACGGTCAAAACACAGGATAAAAAACTAACTGTAGAGTCCAACGAAATCCAAGTAATTTATATTTTCACAGGTTTGTTTACATCTTTTAATATTTATATACAAGCCTGTGTTTTAGCTTTGATCGTGCTGTTCTAATGTCACAGCAATGACTGATTATATTTTTTACACTCATGTCTTCAGTAAATATAATTCCCTTAATGACAGTAAGCTGTATGCTCTTACTGAGTCTTCTCTCGATTGTGTCAAATTATACAACACGTACACCTGATGAGTCTTTAAATCCTGATCACAGATATACACTCAGCTGTCAGTTTATTGGGTACACAAATGTTTTAGTGTTGATTCAACTTCGTGATCATTTGAGACGGGTGTTTCTGTTTTTATATCAATGGCGGCCGGCTAAATAACAAACGGTGAAACCTTCATGGGGGTAGGATTAGTTGCAGGATTGCTGTAAACTTTGTCTTGTTTTCTTTGTAGATCACCATGAGAGGAATTCAAGCCTTTGTGGAATTCTTCAGGATATTCTCACTCAGTGTTGTACATACTTAATAAAATTATCTTTAAATATGTTAACTGTTGTCTTTTTATGTAAACCCACAGCGTAATATGGTATCAATGTCTGAGCTTCACAATTTTACAGCTTCTGTGTTAGACAAAAAGACAAGCATGTTATTTTTCATTAGTTTTATTTACACGCAATTTCTTGAAATGCAGAAACAAAATGCAACGCATTAACAGTGTCAGTTAGCCAGTGTTTGAATATTTTAAATCTGAAAAAAACAAAAAAAACATTGCAAGAACCAACGCGCATGACACAAATGCCGAGAGCGCTGCATATAAAAGCAAAAAGAGATTCTGTACGATGAATACTACAGCTTATAACAAGCCCTGCCTGCGGGCCAGCTCGTGTTTTCAATGACTTGACATGCAAAGAGTTCAAAGGTTAAAGTGTAGTGTAAGAAAAAAGGAGATCAGTCTGGCAATGTGATTAACACAAATGTTTTAAAAGTTGGTTCTTTGTGTTAGGATTATGTGAAACACCATGTCAGGGCTGGATGATTGATCAGTCACTCGCAGGTCATGTGCACTAGTTAACCTGAGCAAAACTTTCAAAGTCTACTTGGCAACAGTTAGCCTGGGTGTTTGAGTCAACAAGGGTGCGTTCTGTGTAACACTGATCTGAAAGTGTTAAGCAGTGGAGGACAATACCAGAAGTTAGCCTGGAAGGTGCAATGACTGGTTAAAGCACAGCTTGAAATCCACAACCATGAAATACATTTTTGGAGCAATGAAAAAAAAACAAACAAACCTCAGCAACTCCGAAGCAGGAGGTGAATCTGTAAAGTCTCGAGTGACTGTCTGCACCCATGACGTGGCTGGTGGATAATCGAAGGTTATGTCCATGGCATCATTCCCTGAGAGTGAAGAACTGCGCTCCCCGAGCAAAACACACATCTCACATCAGCACTGGTATTCAAAAAAGGAAAAAGATCGCTCACTCATCCCATCAAAGTTCCACAAACGTTCACTTCTGAATGCATCGACTACTTTGGATCGACCACAGTGGCTCAGAATACTTTTTTTTTTTTTTTTTTTTTGCTAAATGATAACTGGCACTAGCTGAAAAAGCTCAGGTGTGGATATTATAAAAGTTGACATTTCTCAACCTAACCTAGTTTCTATTCGCACATAGCCCAACACCTCTGGCTACGGGGAGAAGAGGAAACCAGAAAAGACAAATCAACACTATCTATCAACTGGGGGGACGGGGGTAAAGAGTTGTGACAGAATAGAAGGTAATAAAAGATTTAGTAGGTAAATTGCTACTCAACAGATGATGATGATCACATGACCTCCAAAACATCCACATTTACAAAAAGTATGTGTTAAAGAGGAAAAAGAGAAAAATCAACCCTATAAAAAAAAAAAAGGAAAAACCGCTCAGAATAGCCGAGGCTTTAGGGTCAAAATATAATAAAATCATTATCTCTTTCAATTAATAAATACATCATTCAGAATCCATAAAAATAACACGTTCAAAAAAAATCAACAACATAGATAAAACGAGAAATAAATTAAGCAGGATATCGTGAGAGTCCTCGGTTTGTTTAGACCGAGCGAGTGACTCGTAATTCCTATTTTAAACTAATTCAGAGAGGCAGCACTTTGAGCAGCTTCGCACCGAGACTCTCCTCTAATTATCGAACATAGTGCAGATTTGAGAGTATATTTCTGCACTAAATTGTGCACGTCTGTAACGCACCAAATAGAGTAATCGGGGGAAGAATGCAGCAAAGTGCTGCCTCTCACTCTTTCCTCTCCTCAAAGTCATTATTGCTGGTGTGATTGATATAAAGGGAGGTATCGGGAAGGGAGGTGAGGGCTGGAAGGGGCAAGCACGAGTGGGGAAAAGTACAAACAATAAGCACCATTTTTGAAATATCAGTCCTCTTTAGCACCTCGTTTCCCCCCCCCCCTCAGAGCGAGAAAAAAGAAGAAGACCCTGCTCGAGATATACAGCTCCGTTTCATCTGCTCCCCTCCCCATCCTGCTCAGTTTGTTGCAGATAGCCATGAAGCCAGTGAAGGTTGTGCTGAGGTGGTGGGGGGGTGGGGGGGATGCGTTCAGCCGAGGAAATACTCAAATATGATGCAGATGATCTTGGCATCAGAAGCTGCTCCCTGGCAAAGCAAGCATTTGTTTGGTAGACCTCCGACATCTCCTGTGTCCATTTTAATGCCCGCAGGAGCTTCGGTCCACCTTTCCCTGCAGCAGAAGATTTCATAACATGCTTGTCCCTCACCGCTTCCCGTAGCTCCTTTCTGTTTTGCTTGTGCTTGCTTATTTCAAATCCATTACCCTGTCTCCTAAGCATGCACAGTGAGCGTGTTCTAGGTGTCAAGATTCGATCCGTTAACGGTAGTCTCCAGGCAGTGTGTACGGGGTTTTTCCCCCTCTCCATTTCTACAGCACAAAAGTGTCCGGTAACAAATACACCCATGTTTATCTTTTCTTTTTTTTCTTCAAGAAGACGCCACGCATCATCTTGCTTCTGAAGATTAGGAGTGTTACGCAAAGACGCGATTGTGTCCGTTGAGTTTTAGAATCTTCCCCAGTCTCTGCTTGGCTGTGGCCATTCCTTTTTTGGGCCGCTTGCCTGAAAACAAAAGAAGAAGAAGAAGAAGAAGAGAAGAAGGAGAAGAAGGAGAAGAAGGAGAAGAAGAAGAAGAAGAAGAAGAAGAAGAAGAAGAAGAAGAAGAAGAAGAAGAAGAAGAAGAAGAAGAAGAAGAAGAAGAAGAAGAAGAAGAAGAAGAAGAAGAAGAGAAGGAGACAATGAAAACCAACAAATGTTAAAATTTTAGAAGCTAAAAATTGTGATTTTCAGGCAACTTTGCTTAAAATTATAAATATATCATCAGAATTGTTGCAGATATACATTCTGTCAATTGACTCATCGATATTTTAGTAAATTAAAGTTCCCTCAATACGTGTCTTTAAATTCTCTGATTTGAATAATTGTTCAACAGAAACTTCAGTTACTAACTTTTACATTGTTAATTTAAGAATCTTGAATTTTCACGTTTCCACGTCACACTTATCGTCACAACTCGTGCTCATACATACATGTTTTAAACTCAAGATTAAAAAAGGTGCGCACAGAACTTGAGCCGGTGAATGTGAAACAACCTTCCAGTGTCAGACGCTGCGCATGCTTCATTCTGCACCGTTACATAAACAAAGTCAAATAAATCTGATTTTTCAAACCTTTTGTGGCCTGATTGCTGATAGGTGGGGGGTTGGGGGCGAGCCTTTTGGAGGGGTGCAGCGGTGGAGACATTGAGGGGTCACAGTACTGGTATTCTGTTTCGGGGCTGCCGCCGTGGCTCCGGCTGAGAGGGCTGGGGAGCCCCTGATTGTCCCAGGCCTCGCTGCTGTTGCCTTGGCTGTCCATCGGGCTCTTGTCCCCCTGCAGTCGGTGCTGCGCCTCCTCCCTCTGCTCCAGCGGCGAGCACTGGCTGGAGCTGGACCACCAGGGCTCCTGGGACGAGGCCACCTTCTCCGGCTTGGAGGAGCACAGCAGACCAGCCATAGACAGCATCCCCTGAATGGCCTCTTCTGTGCTGGGTGAGGTAGGACGTTCTCTGCAAGAAGCAGACAGGACTTGATTATTTATTACGTCTCAGTGCACATACAAAATAATCACTGCTTTACATCCTCTCACGAGTTTCTCACCGTTTGAGTGGTTTGTGTTTGTGCCTGAGTTTCTGGCCAGACTGCTCCAGCTGTATGGTGTGCCCTGAGCCTCTCTGCTGAGAAGAGCCCCCCTCATCCTCCTCTTCATCCTGGGAACTCCCTGAATCCTCATCGGAAGAGGAAGACGACGACGACGATGATGACGATGACGACGACGAAGACGACGACGACGAAGACGACGACGACGCTTTATGCTGTATTGGCAAATTTTAAAATGAGAAAAGATGCATCAGTAATCATGGGGTAAAAAAAGTCAGTGAACAAACCCTGTGAAAACACACTTGTACGTTTTCAGGAGGGGTTTAAAAGAGGATAAGGAGCTCGCCAGTCGGATGTCCTCGGGGAGTTTGCTGTATTTGTAATTCTATACATCATTTAATGTTTTACTTTCCAGCTGATGTTCTAATGTTCTGGACCAGCATGCACGTCTTTAACGGTGGCAATGCTTCGACTGTGACGGAGGTGCTGCATGTTTTAATGAAATCTCTTTCTGTAACTGCTCTGCACGCTTGAACTGCTCAGCGTTTACCTCTGTGGGAGAGTCGCTGTCTGAATCCACGTCTGACACACTGGAGTGTCCGGAGACTTCTTCCCTGAGTTCAGTCTTCACCCTCTCCAGACCATCTGAGGAACACAGGAACACGCCATGAGCTTAAAACGTGGACAACAAGTTTATTAATGATTTCATAACTAATAATACCGGTGACTTACCGAGGAGTGCGTGTTTCCCCACTGTGCTGTGCTGCTCTCGACTGTCCTGTGTCCTCTCAGACTTCTCGTCCATACAACTCTTTGGTGATGAGCGTTCACCCTCCGTCTTCACAGGGCTGCTGCCTGGCTGCCTCATATCTCTGCACACGCAAACAGAATGATTAAACAACATGTATATATGTTATTATATAGATTTTTCGGAGCGAACCCCCACTGAGCCTTAATTAATAAGAAGCACAAACATCGCTCTGTTAGCTCTCACCTGATGATTCTGCCGTTGACCAGCATTAGCCGTAGGTGGTGGTTGTCCTCTAAAGACTCTGCAGCAGCAGCTGCTGATGCAGTCGACACTTTATTGAGCTTCCCACGCACCTTGGCACAGAACGCCGCATCCTGAGTAGAACAGACCGGCGTCAATAGAAATGCACAATAATATTTATTTTAATGTCATGGAAACGATTTTTCAGAACAATTTACAAAATGATAAATACACAGACGGTTACATATGTTTGTCTACATGTAAACACGTTAAAAAGTATCTGTGTAGATGCTTTCTGTATCATAGGGGGGGAAAAGAAATCACCTCCTCCAGCGGTCCCACTTCCAGCCTCCTCAGCACCTCCCTGGTGTGCCGCTCTAAGATGTCCAGGTTGGACGGCACTCTGGGGGCCTGCCGCTGCTGCTCCCTCAGCCGCCTGGCGGCCCTTCTCGCCTGCCGGGCCTGGCACAGCCTCTCCAGTGTGGTGCGAGTGGCCGGGCAGGCATTCGATCCAGATGCTACTCCACATCCACTTCCCTGAGATTTCACTGGCTTGCTACCACTGACTGGTTCCTCCTATCGACACAAATGAAACATAATGAGTTCATTTTCACTCAGAAATGTACAGGTTCACACTTTTATGAATTGCCTGCAAGACAATGCAGCCCACATATAAACCCAAGTTATGTTTGAGCTTCAGCAGTCTCATCAGTTAGTATTAGCTTCTTGTCACACAGCACGTGCACGTGCCTCCTGATGATTGCCACTGCTAAATAAAAAGGACATCAGCTTTACAAACTTATTATAAAGAAACTAAAAAGTTACATGTAGCATGTTACGCTTTATATTTAAAACAAGCTCCAATGCATTAAGTTTAAAAAGGTCTAACCGTCTCCGATATCCTTTCCTCCTCGTCCCCTCTTACCTCCAGGTAGCGGATTTCCTTGGTCAGCTCTTTAATGAGATGGTTGGGCCTGATATGGTCCGGTACCTCACTGGTGGGCTCAGTCACCTGCAAAGACACAGCAGACCACATTCAGACCACATTCAGACAGGAGAAGGGAACAGAAAGAAGTCTGTTGTTGGCCTCTGACACACATCCAGGAGATAAGAACACACAGTGGTGACGGCTGTGTAACAATAACCATCTGGACAGCGGATATTCAGGTGCAGGTATACGGAGATGACCGTGAGAACACTGTGGCCGACGCTCACCTCTCTTTTCAACCAGGTCCTCAGTGCACTGATTAAAGCCTTGACTCCCTCCACTAGGTAGGTTGATGGTGGACAGTTGTCCTCTCGTAGCTCTGAGAGGAGAGAAACACGAGCATTAAATCCTGAAAGATTCACAAGACAGAACACTTAAAACCATATCAAATGTTAAAATTGTCCAAAGGAGATTTACATCATTTTGCACTGTAACTTCCCAAGCTGATGCATGACATTGGTGGGAAGAATTAACCTTCGGACCTGAACATCGGCCATTCTTTAGCTTTACAAGTAGAGCTGAAACAATGAATCGACTGATCAATTAGTCAAATCGACAGAAAGATAAATCGCCAACTATTTTGATAATCGATTCATCGTCAGAGTCATTTTTCATGCTGGCTATTGGCAATTATGGGGATTAAACCTGGAACATTACTGAATGGTGTCTTTAACAATAGCTATAATTGCCCTTTCATTAAAAGAATTCACACATTTGAACAGATGCTCCAATCAACCTTTTGCTTTTAAGTGCATCTTAACAACTGACTCACCTTTTAGCATTTCCAAGAGGTTCTTGGCCACATACCAACAGATGGCTTCGAAGTACGGAAACTTAAAGAGGTCTGGGGTTTTCAGGCGACGCTCCATTTCATAACACCTAACGAAACCAACAGAGGAAATACAAAATAGTTTTTAGTGATAAAGTAACACACATTCAATTCTAGATTTAATGGAAATAAAGATCATCGAGCCAATTCTACCTGAGCTGCATGCCAATATTGAGGTTGTGAAGAAAGTTCCCTCCAAACGCCATGCAATCCTGAGAGGTGAGAACAGCATGGATCCAGCCTGTAGGGGGCGCCAGAGGACAGACGTTTACTCAGCTGGCCAACAGATTGACTTGCAACAATAACACACTCAAGGAGAGGACAGCTAAAGTGGCACCTTCATACTGAGCACTTGATCATACATGTAGGTGATCTGCATGAATATATGGAGACATTTACAGCCGGGCAATGCAGTAAAGACCCCCCCAAAAAACAAACTTCTTATCCTCCTCGTCAGACTTAAAAAAAGATAAGGGTGTCTATTTCAATGATTTGCTCCCCCTCAGATAAACAGTGTTCTTTATACAACACAAAGTGAGAGAAAGCAGAGTTTGGGGGGGTTGGAGTAAGGCTGATAGACAGGCCTGATAATGCACTGGTTGACTGACCTACTGTGCTCTCTGACCCCCACTTAATTCCCACCTCTCCACACCCTCTCTGCCAAAGGCTCTCTTTCACAATGCTGCTTCAGCTTGCTGAGAAAGCATGGCAGGATGAATGATTGAGGACGTCCAGCAGTTGCAGGCTGAACCAAGCTTTGTCTGTCTGGGTGCATGGGGGGGGGGGGAAGAAAAAGGAACTCTATCGGCTTAAAAAGTCTATTGGAGAGACTGATGGGTAATTGTATGACTGGAGACGTTGGCTTCACTTAGGTGAATGAAAGCGACATATAACACAAACATCTTTTTAGTCTCTGAACACAACTTCTAATTAACAACAGCAGCACTGCGAGTTAAAGGAATGTAAGGAGTCGCATGCAGAGGAACGCTGTGATCATCAGATTACATAATCGCATTGTTTTTATTCATTTTTTCATTGCAATTATGATCATTAAGAACTGATTGGGTTGTTGCTTCTTATTTTCCCTCAGCAATGACAGAGGACCTTTAAGAAGCCTGTATTTTCCTGGCAGGAGCCATGGGAAGCGTGATTATTTTAGCTTTTGAATGCATGTGAAAAGACAAACAAATCCAGACAGCAGGTCAGCTGGGTCTAGCACTATGACATAACATTAGAGACACAGATGGCTGTATGTCCGAGTATCGGAAAGTAAGTGATCAAAGATTGTAAGGGTATCCCACACTCGTATCTATAAAACAAATGCTTTAACGGTCTCTGAAAACGCAGAACATAACTGCACAACAGCTGCTAGTAGAGATCAGCAGCGCTTGTCATTTGTTATCCATGTTAAATTAACCACTGGTAGTCGAGGCTGATGTTCGTTTTCTTCCATTTACGTGATGGGGGGGGGGAGAGGACACATGGTGATTGATAAGACCTAATCAGAAAGCAGAACGACGAGCCTGAACTCTGAGGCTAGACGAGTATAAGATTCATGCTTTGATTGACAACTGTTCAGGAAGAGATTGTACAAAAAGACATGTATGTATGTACATATATATTACTCTGTTCTATTGTTATTAATGGACTTAATCACAAATTGGAAGAAGTTTCAGTCTTGGTGTTATTAGATCTCAGTGCTGCATTCAACATGGTGAACAAGACAAACTGGAAAGCTGGGTTAGACTTTGTGGCTCAGTGCTGAACTGGTTTGAATCCTATGTGATGGGGAGAACTTTGTGCTGTTAATTTACTCTCCTTAATCCCTCTTTAATCCCATGTAAATGTGTGTTTTTGCATTTCTTTCTTTAATGCCTTTTATGTCTTATGTAAAGCACGATCACGATTTGCAGCTTTATAGTAATACTAATGAAACTCGGCAGTTTGTGACACCAGAGTACTAAAATATAGACTTAAGAAGCAGTAAAGCGCCGCATGACCGACTGTCAGTCGTCAAATTAACCAAACTACAGCAAGAAAACACCCTTAAATCAGCGCTAGAGCTTCTTTGGCTATGAAGATTAACATTCAAGAAACGTCACACAAGCATAAACAATCCACAGACCTGTAGGGATGAGCAGGGTGGTTCCTTGGGGCACAACACACTTGTAGCACTTCTCCACTTTGTCCCCGAAGAACACTTCACTCTGATTGGGCGAGGAGCTCCATGCCTCATATAGTGCAAGGTTGGCGAGAGTGGGCTTGATCAAGAAAAAGATCTTCTCACCCTGCAGAGCACATGAAGAGGCGTAAACAGTAGTCGCCACACTCGAATGACACTTTGATGTTGTGGGTGTTTGAGCATGGCAGCTGTGGGGATGCCGCTTTTAAAAAACACACCCACAAACACCTTGAAATCTATGTCAGCTTTATTTTACAGACCAGAGAGAGTGAAATCATCAATATGGGCAGAGCAGCGATGCCCCCGGAGCGGCTTGATGAATAGATGTGATGCGAAAAGCGGGGTGACCTTTCCGCAAGTGTTAACTAATCAGCTGTGACGGCTTGTCCTAAATACCTCAGCATATACAAACACACTGAACATCACTTGAGTTTGACAAATGAATGGGCAGCATTGGTGTTGGATTAAATAGCTACCAAGTAGTTTATTTTGGCGGGATGATGGAATGCGTCATCAATTCTTGCCTCATTTCCAAATACATTCAGCTCTTTCTCATGCAAACACTCACCCAGAGAACATGGTACCAGACGGAGGTGCCTCCGAAGTCTATGTGGAAATCTGTGTAGCTGTCCTTGACCCCCATAAGGCAGTACTTCTGGACAAAGGGCTTGGGGAAGAAGGAGTCGTCCGGCCAGTAGTTCTCTACCCAGGACATCTTCTGAGCCACGTCAGGAACCTCCACCAACTCCGACATCCTTAGTGGGTGGTTGGTGAAACAAAATCAAGATTAGACTTTGATAAAGTTATCATCACTGACAGCAGGGTTGTCTTAATATCCATATTTGCCACACAACCAATGCTAGTTTATATAAGCTTGTTCTGAATAATGACTTGTACTGCCAGTGTTTACTATGGATCTGTGCGTACTGAAGCCCTTCCTTTAGCCAACAGAGACAACAGACTTGAGCTTACTTAGTGTCAGAGAACTCCAGGCTGATGAGGTTGAGGACCTTGGGTCGATGCGGGTTCTTGAAATACTTGATAAACTCGCTGAGCTTCATCTTGCTGTCTGCCTGACGTGCCACATCTATCACATCGATAACTTTGTTGCAACCTAGATGGGAGACAAGCACCGTTTAGTCCACATATTATCAGATGGAGAGGTTCTGTAGATAGTGACTCTTGTATATCTTCAACTTTTTAATTGGCTGCCGAGTGGGCATGGGGTTCACTGGGGTCAGCAGCCTGCTGGCATCTCCATGTGCTTTTAGAGATCAAGCCCTGAGGGAAACTGGCACCAATATGGCAGCGTGGGGAGGGGTTGTACATGGAGGCAAGGCAATCTTTCAATCTGTCCGGACCACCAGTCCCTGAGGAGGAGGAGTGGGTGGGTGGAGGTGAGAGGGCCGCAGTGTGTGTGTGTGAGACCTCAAGCATTGAGGGAAATACGCGTATAGATGTGAGAAAGAGCGTGTACATAGGCTTCATGTGGTGTGTTTACGCGTATGAGACAGAAAACAGATGCTTCTACAAAAAAAGGAAAATAAAAACGAAGCTGCAACTCGTAGCCAACAGTTGGAACGCTACAAATCACACTCTGGTGACACGTGGGGCCGGAAGTAGGACCGGGGTGCAGTGTGTGTAGCAAGACAGCTGGTTGTTGTATTTCCCCCTCACCCCTCCCACTCACCTTTTTTATTACCCCTTTGCGTGTTCTCCCTCTTTCTCCCACTCACACACACACACACACGCACTTGCACTCACACACACCTCTGAAGGCCCAGCTGGCCAACGTCTGATGACAGAGAACAGCTGGAGTAAAGGCAGTCAGTCACACAGTGAGAGACAAAGCTGCCTGGAAACCACCCAACGCCAAGCTCAAACACCAACTTCACAAACCCAAACCCAAACGCCGGAGAAAAAACGAAACTAACGCCCTTACTGAAGCAGCTCGAGAGACACTTGAGCTACCCGCTGTAATCACAATGATATATTACAACACACAGTAATGTTAAAGAGGTCATTAATTAAGGTAATTGTTGCAAATATGTCTTAGTCAACATACTTGAACTAGAAACTCCTTTCTTACTGCATTCAATTAAAATCAGTTTAAGTTGAAATGTTTTCTAATTAAAGGAATACTTCAGCCACAACATGATCATTTGTATATCAATTACTCTCCCCGCGTGACCTTGAAGAAAACCACGGTGAAAATCCAAAAAGGTCTTGCTAATTTAAGACTTTTCTCCGTTGTTGAATTCTTTGCGAGTAATTGATATACAAAAGGTAATTTTGTGGGTAAAGTATTCCTTTAATCATTCATTTATACAGCACAGTACGTTTTAAGCTCTTCCCTATTATCATGGCATTGCACCATTAACTACAACATTATATCGCAGCTCCATCTGTGACCCGAGTTACTTCAGAATTATTCTTAGCTTCTTCAAAAGGTAGTTTCACGATCCCACAGATGTGCACATGTCCTGCCTGGAATGAGAAAGTATCTGCCCGGGGGTCAAACCGACGCTTAAATCCACTATTTGACAGTCTTTTCTTCTTCTTCTTCTTCTTCCCTGGACGAACGTTAAGTCAGCCGCACAGAGGGCAGCTGGGCTGAGGCCGCCGCAGACTCTTGAAATTGGTTTTGCCCCAAGCAACCTTTGATCATTCCGTTATGTTGTATTTTTACATTTCTATACGTGCTTATTGGATTATTAAATCACAACAAGTCAAGTTAAATGTTTTGTTCAGGCAGCTATTGGATCTACAAATCCAGTCGAGGTTTGCTTTATAATATTAGCTGATTCAGATGTTAAAAATACGGCAAAATCATTTTAATTTCTCCAGAAAAAAAACTGTTTTGTTGTCACCCTCTACCCGCCCACATTTAATCAACTTTTACCCGTGAATTTATGTATTCTTTCGCCCGTTACACCTCATGTTTGCAGGTAATGAAGCACTGAAGTGAGAGTAACATGCTAAACCAGCATGCCCCAAATGTTACATCTTTTTACGCTAACACGTGTATTCAACCCCTCTGGGATCGATCGATCATTCGACTTTCACTGACCATTCATCAAAGCTCCACTACTGGGCCCGATCATCGGCCACACACCATGTTTGCTACATAACCCTTTAAGACCCTAGTGAGACACAGAGGACATCAGCGTTCTCTCCTGTTGTCCCATTGTCTTCTAACTGTAAGAAATGCAACCCGACACGCAGTCCCTCGTCACAACACCTGTGCCTTGGCTTAATGCTCAATAGGGCATGGGACAGAGAGATGAAGTGAGAGGGGGAGTCTGTAATCTGAACTTAATGATAAAAACACCAGTGGACTTGGTAATGGGCTTGTAATAGGAGCTGGGAAGTGACAGGCTGTTTCAATAAGGAAGCGTAGTGGTCACAGAGAGGGTAGTGAAAGCTTAGCCATCACTCATTTAGAACTCATTCAGCCATCGTTTGATTCCTGATAAGTGGGTTAAAACTCCATGAACCTAGAAACCTGTGTCTTATTGACACACAGATGGCGCCTGCTCAGCGACGGCCACTGAGCTGGCTGGTGTTGGGTGGTTTCATTAGCTTTTAAGACTGAGTCAACTGTTCCCACATCCTTCCCAAAGTATAAAACACTAGGGCATTATTGTAAAGTTCATACCGCTGACGGCCACTGTTTTACACTGCAGAACAAAGCCAGTTCATTAAGAAGTGTCCTTACCCACATACTGCTCCACATCTTTGACAGAGAAAGTAGGGGGTGGTAGTTTGAGTCCCAGGCCCTCCATCTCCGTGACCACGATGGGGTAACTGAAGCCGTGTCTCTCCAGGTAGCGGGTTGTCACCTGCTCGCCCTTCATCTGCATCATGATCTCCTCACCACTGAAACAAGATCATAACACGTTCAGTAAACTTCTATTGCCATTGCAATTATACTAACGTAGCCTCAGAGTCATGCCCCCTTAAAATGCTCTTAACAAAAGGCAACATGTCAAAGTAGTTTTAAAGTAATAGCAGCTTCAGTTTTACAATAGTGTTGCAGGAATGAGTCCAAAAACCTTGGAAATGAGTCTGCATTTTTTCACTTCCAGTTCCTCTTCTCAAAGTCAATGGGGTTTTTTTAATGTGTTTTTGATTAGTTGCCTGAAATAAGGAAATTTGGCCTACAAAAATAAGTCAGTTGCAGGGGGGGTTGCAGCGTAGCTTCAGAGCCTACATACAATACAGATATGAACAAAGCTCGTCTCTTGGAGGTTAGAGGTGGACAGGTGAGGCGATTTATAAGTACACATGTGAGTGCGTTTAAATTGATATGTACCTGGCGAAGGTCCTGCTCTGGAGCTCCTTGACAAACACTGAAGTGCCAGCCTGCACCGGCTTCAATCCATCGTTGGGCTCCGTGTAGTCGTGCCTGTAGCAGTTGTTGCGCTTTTTCACTGCAACAAACAAGAGACATCTGCGGTTTACAGGGTTGTTTTTGTTCTAATTTCATCATGCAGTTGCCTTCTTGAAGCTTGTTCTCCCAACAAAGTGGTAAATTACACACATCACCACCACTTTTGGACATTAATTCACTACTCAACCCCTGGGCTAAGAGATGGGGATGAAGAGGCTTGTCCAACCAAATTGGAGGGCTTACAACACCATTCAATTAGCCTGTTAATGTCTGCCCTCCGGGCTCACGGAGGTTGACCCATCCCCCCCCCCCCAATTTTTTTTTGTCTCGAGTTAAGAGTGGTCCTTTTCCCCTGTGACCAGTCAAACATACAGAGAAGGGGATGGAAGGGGGGGGGGAACTGAATGAAAAGCAGGTTAGACATGAAAATGTAAAGCAGAGAATCAGAGGACAGTTTTGATGAATGAGATGCACGTTGGGACTGAGGGAGGGAGACTGAGGGAGGGAGACTGAGGGAGGGAGACTGAGGGAGGGAGACTGAGGGAGGGAGACTGAGGGAGGGAGACATGCCACTGAAGACAAATAGCAGTACTCACTCAGGGAGGATCCGTGTTCAACATCACAGTTGGGACAGTGGTAAACATCGATATCCACAGCATGATGCTCTTCTACCTGCACACAGCTGAGGACGGACAGGAGAAGCAGTTAGTTCACACTTCTTCTAACATGTTGAATGAGTCAGGATCTATTCTATATGTCAATCTCATGGGAGACATTTTTATTTTACAGTTGGGCTGCAACAAACAAATATTAACAATTAATCTACACATTATTTTCTGATTAAATTGATAATGATTTAGCCAATCATAAGTTCTCAGTGATGCCTTAAAATGCCTTTTTCTCAGACTAAAAGTCAAACCCCCCGAGTTTAGTAGTAAGCAGTTTACTTCTATCAGATTTTTTTTAAATCTTAAAATATAAAATCAATTATCTAAATAGTTGGCAGTTAATTTAACAGAATTTTTTCAAGGCTCCCATTAGCAAGAACTTTTGAATAAAGGTTGACCCGCAAGCAAATGTTAAAAACTGCCAAACGCTGTGCGTGTTACCAGAGGGTTCACAGGTTTCGTATAAACAAACAACAAAAGCACAGTTTGGTTCTGGAAAATGACCTTTGCTCCAATCAAGCTTTCCAACAAATGTTCTACAACCGCAGCCTCACCAGAGGCAGGAGCAGGAAACTTGAAGCATAGTTCAAAGCCTTTGCCGTTCGTACAATAATAATAATGTAAGACCACTAGCATGGCGCATGGATCTGCAACAGCGTCACATACTGCTACCCCCGACTGTCCTGCGGCAGTCAAACCACAGGCACCAACACACATGCATTCCTCTGTTGCATACCAGAGTACCATTCCAGAGCAGCATGAACAGCAACCGAGTTGCCATTCAGCCTGACTGGTCACCAATTGCTATTTTGAGTTAGAAAAACTGCAAGCTGCCTGTTTGTGGGACTCAAGCATGTGCACAGGTCATTTTATGGTTAAGTGATGTTAGGGAGAGATGACACACAAAAAGGACCCTCTGTACTTAACAGGCCGCCATTATGCTTGTCATTTTTAAAGTGATTTGAGATCTGAAGACACTGACAGTGTTTTATGAGATCATAGTTCATGTCCCCACTTGACCTGGAAATAAGCATTTCTAATACTCTTCCTGTGTCCATATCTACACACGATCATCGTCACAATAAACACTCGTAGTCTGGAAAATCTGATATGAAGCCAGTTCGAAAACAGATTTGGTGCATTCAGACTGTCTAAACACGCTAGTAGTAAGTGACCAAAGAAAAAAACTACATTTCACTCGCTCACAAAGTTACAACTGTTCTAATCTGACCTCTCACTGAGGCAACTGTAACTATTTCACTTCCACTGCTTGCTTTTAATTTGGCTAATTAAGAAACATGTCGCTAAGCAGCTTTAGCACTGTGGTGGCTGAACCCAAGAGGGAAACACTGTGCAACTATAACAGAATTGCATACCAACTTGAAACTCAACATTTTCCATCTTCAAACCACCACGGAGCAAATGAAGCTTTGGTTTTACAGCTAGAATAATGGCATAGGATATAAACGATGGATTTGTGGCTGATATATTGTCTTTTTCGGAAAGGTAAGCGCCTGCAGGAGTGATGGAGCTGACCGGCTGCAGCCTGCTATCAGCTTTGATCTACAAGAAATTGCAGGAAACTGTAAAGGAAATAAAGCCGAGGGCCATTAAGTCATCAGGAAGTGGTGAGCGTGTGTGAATGCTGGCCCCAATCACCCTGGTGCACTAACAGGATATCAACAGTAGCTGCCTCTCCTTAGTTTATAACATAGAACCTGGAGCAATTATAGGCTGCAGCACACACTTTCACTAGTTCATGATGGAACATTGGATTTGCCATTAAGTAGGCATGTTTATGTGAGAAGTATCTTTTTCCTTCCAAAATCCATAGAAAAAACTATAAAAATCGGAAAGAAGCATTCCTTCTCCTGCACGTGAACAAGCGGAAGACCAACAATAACACTGTGCAGTCCTTGGCTGTAGTTATAAGCCTAGCTCATGTATCAGGAATCTTAGTTCACATGTGGCTGTTTGCTGGGGGAAAGCGTGAGTCACAGCTCTCTGCCGCCGGCCCGGGTTGGTTGAGATGTGGGAGAGCAGCGTGAGCTCAACCGAGGTGACCTTGCTGTCCTCAGCTCACTTGGTACTTTCATTTTATGTAATACCACAGTGGGAAATCAGGGCAGTGTGCCACATACGCCGGCCTGACTCAGCTTACGTGTCACCTGTAATGATTAATACATAACAAGGCAGTGAAGCTGGTGAAGCTGGTGAAGCTGGTGAAGCTGGTGAATCTGCGCAGACTTGAGATAGAGAATGTAAAAAGGGGGGAGGAAACTCAGCTGAAAAAGGGAAAGAGAGCCAAGTATTTCCTGCCTTGCTCAGGCTTGATAATGTATTGCATCATCGCTGCAAAGTGTGCAAACATGTTCTTGCAACAACATGAACCTCACTTGCTCGGAAAGAATCAGAGCGAGGCTGACATTGGAGAGCGCTGAACTGACGTCATCTTAATACTTAATAAGATAGTGTTATCATATGTTGTAGGACAACAGAGCACATAGATGGTGACGCAGTACAGTCAATATGCCTCACAAAGATAAAAACAAAACCTCGCCACTGGACAGTTATTCTGTGACGGCATTGCAGCAGATTACCAAGTAAAACATCTCTTCCTGAATAAGAGGAGATGTGTGTACTTGGCTTAAACCCCTGCCTTCAACAGCCCCTCTCCCTCCACTTCCTCTCATCAAGGGCCTCCTTCCTGTGTGACTGAGAGGGCTTATTCATTAGTGCATGCACTGTGAGGGGTTCATTGTCCTCCATGATCAGTGCAGAAACACAAAGACTGGAGGCGGGCATCACCATTATTTTCAGCTTTAAATAACCGCTCTACATGGGGCGGCGACACGCCTCCATTAGGGAACTGGCAGATCCCTAATGGATGGGTGGTAGAGGTAGAGATAGAGAGGAGATGAGGGCAGTTAAACACACCTGGCTTTCTTTATCTACCCCAGAGGAGCACCTGACTCCTCCGGCCCTTTTCCCTAATGCACTCAACCAAAGCTTACATAAACAGTGCCGGACTTAGACAGCGGTAAGAGCCACTGAGCCCTGACAGATGGATAGAGATCTGTCATTTTGGCCTTACCGGTGAAATCATTTTAGCTAGCTAGCTACGTGTAAAAGCGACCAGACATCCCTGCAGTGGTTACAGCTTGAAAGAGACCGCTCTGTAGTCTACTGGTAAACAACAAAAGAGAATCACTTTGTTGTTTATGGGGCGTCAGGGAGCCCCAGGGAGATTTAACAACGTAACTGTTTTTGATGCAGGCTGAGTTGCATTGAGGCTCCAAGCACTGGGGCTGTACTTTCACACATGTCTTCAACATGGTTGTCTTAAGACCCCCAGCGCCCCTGTAAAACCTACAAAGTCATCAGTCACAAAACATCAGCCAACAAACTCAGTCTGAACTCGCCTACAGATGGACTGGCATGTGGATGCAATCCTCTCTCTCTCTACGCTTTTTATATAAAGAACAACATTGAGCTGGTTGTTCTGAACATAGAATGAATAAGAAGGAAACTGTAATACTGAGCTGTTCATATTATATTTCAGCCAGTCTTTTCAGTTTTCCATTGATTTGGACTCAATCTGGCACAGAGATCCAAATATACTACTCTACTCCTATTTCTGAACTAAGTTATCAATTGTACAACAGAACAACTGCTAGACCTACATCTTTTAATATCATAATTCAATCCGACTGCTAATCAATACATGAAGCTGTTGACCCCTAATCAACATTGATCAAGCTGGATGTAATGCAGTTTCCCAGCCCCCAGAGACCGCCTTGCAAATGAATGTAAACACAGCTTTTAACAGGAGATATGAGGCTGCTCTTTACTAGGGCCAATTAACTAATCGGACATCTAAACAGATGATCTGAAGCGGGGTTCTTTCTGTTTTCTGTGCTAAAAAATAAGAATCATTCCACTTGTCCGTCCGTCCGTCCACTTAGCGTAAACACTAAAAAGGCACTCTGTAGAGGCTATCCATCTCTCTTTAGTGTGCTCACAAACTGTGCGACATTGACGGATCGTGCATTGAACTTGGCTAGCTGGAGCGTCCATCAATCATTCCCTCTGTCCCATTGAGCCCCACGAGTCTATCATCGCCCCCACCCTCCGTACCTTACCAGACGGGCTGACTGGAGTGCCTGACACCTACACCGGGGCAAACCCTGTGATCTGAAGTGACCCAGTGAGGATTTCCAGCACGCCAACATCCACAATGTTGACGTGAATTGGTATCTTGGAAACACTTGAAACAGTCCATTTGCAGAAGCAGGTCTTGTAATTAGGCGAGGCTCTAAATGGTTAATAACAGGGTTTAAACTAACATTTGTAATCTAAACCACAAGCTGTAGTAGTTTGTTTAGGTGACTAAAGGAGTCCTTCAGGGCAGTGGTACAAAACAACAAAAAGGGGCTGAAAGAAGAAATCTAGGCAGTGAGAAGAGGATAAAAGAAATCCCAAAACATATTTTCTACACCTTTTTTTTGCGAGATTGTGGATAGCTTAAGTGCTTCTAAAGATTTAAGGATTCAACAAAAAGATTATTCAACAAAAGATTATTCAACAAAAAGATTATTCAACAACGTTGTCGCATATCTTCGTCATATTGTGCAGCCCTAAGTGTGATAAACAATATTAATGTGGGGGAGAGATCAATAGTCAATATCGGCAAATATCAAGAGTTGACTTTGAAAAGAAAAACTTGGATTGGTGCATCCCTACGACACATCACAACACATCAACAACTAAAAGTCTCATTTGTGGCTCCCTGATCGACCAGGGAAATATATCTGTATATATTGTGATGCAAGATTAGACTAAGGGGGGGGGGGCATGTGTGTCAGTACAAGAGTCTATATATGCAAAGCATTTAATAGCACCTTATCTAGACCAAAATATGATCTTTTTTGCTTTCCAGTTCACCTCACTGATCACGACTCCAACACAGATAAGTCACACAGTGTTTTGCTAACCATGCTCATGTCCTCATCCGGTTAAAGTGCCAGGCTGTATTGTATACTGAGATTCAGGTGATGGAAAACAGGACACTCTCCAGAAACACAGGCAGCAAGACAAAGTCCCCCACACAAACACAAACAGCAACTCAGCTAGCAAACTGAGGAACAGGCACCGGAAGGTTGCACTCCTCTCCTTTCCACTTCATCTGTGTGCCATCATCCACATCCAGAGAATATCCCTTTCCTTCTGGCCAGCCTCGTGGGAAAGAGGCAGGAAATGTGGCTGGTTTTGGAGCTCTGTGTGTGTGTGTGTGTGTGTGTGTGTGTGTGTGTGTGTGTGTGTGTGTGTGTGTATCTGCTTATTAGTCATCAATGGGGGAAGCTCCAACATTTGTTCCTTTTCTTGCTGGCACATGACACACAGGCTTTGGCTCTGATACGCAGCAAATTCTGGCCACCAAGTTTTTTGGCAGTGCACTCAGAGTGGTTACGCAATGGCTTCCGTCATTTCAACACGAGCAAAAACAGATTATTGTATTCATAAGTAGTTGCCATGGAGATGCACCCACACAAGTTGACTCAAAAGGGACTGAGAACGGGGTATGTCTCACTTTTGTCTAGGTCGGCCGATGGACTTAAGGACACATTGATAAAAAGTGACAGGTTTTCTGGTTACCCGAGTCTAAAACACAACATGTAATCCGACAACAATTTTAATACTTGTTGTCCACCCCTTTGGCCAAATCTTCTTATATTCCTTCAATTAGGATCAGAGCACAAGGTGAGCTGGCCGCCTTGCCAATAGTCATATTAGTAGGCTTTATAGGACTTGATAAAAGGGGTTAAACTTGGCACCCCAAAACAGTGCAGACTGATCTTGACCCCAAAGCAGCATAGGGTGTTCCTCGTAAATCTTACATTTCATTGTGTCATACATGCTCAGACACAAGACATTGCACAACAATAAAAGTCCCATAACAACCACCACCCACACAACAAGAATCATAAAAACATGTACAATATCACTGGTCCACCTTTAATTAATTATAAAAAAAAGGTAAGGACATTTAAAAAACGAGAAAATAGGACAAAACATGTGTCTGCCTGGTACCTTTAAATATTACCCCTGTTCACCACTAGGTGTCCCTGCCATGTGCCTCCTCTGCCTGAAAGGGAGATTTAAATTTCTCAAGCTGTCAATCAAAAGCCCGACCATAACAAGCTCCTTGTTCTCGACACTTTGCTTTCTAGTAAAAGTAAACCACCAGAAAAACATCAAAATAGAAAAAAAACTCAAATTGCATACACAGCTGGAAATTAGTGTGTATTAAAAATATAATGTTTAGTAATCAGGTATAACAATAACATACGGATTATGTTCAAACAAATAGAAGTTGTGTATGAAACGCAGCTTTAAGTCAACGGTTGGCTGCGGTTGTCATTACGTTGAGCAACTTGGTGAGCAACCTGGTTGCGCTTTGCTATACAACGACTGTTTTGACCGGTTGTTAATCCGTTAAATCACAGTAAAACCAACATTCAATTAATAACTGAAGTGAGTACAAGGAGCTGGCAAACATACAGCCTTTCTATGTCACGATGAAGCTTTTGATCACTCAGGTTGACTGACACAGCTCGGCAGTCCTGATGAGCCGCATATTAGCAGATCAAACTACTTTCTATGGGCTCTATTTTAGTCAATAACCTTACTTATCAACACAATTACAAACTACACATTCGAGTCGTATGTTTCAGTAATAATTAGCAAAACAATAGAGTAAATTCAAGCTAATTTCAGAGAGAGAAACCCCACTTTCTTTCGTAAAGTCGTGTCAATAGACGGTTTAAAACCCCCGTCGCCTACCGCTAGCGTTAGCAAGCTAAGTTAGCTACCAGTCAACACCGCTTAGATAACCGTCGCCTTTCTTCAATAAACAATCAGTGTTTCTCGCTTCTAATGACCCACATCTCTAAAGTACATTATAACCTACATACCTGCCATGAAACCAGTCTTTACAGATGTCGCACTCGATCATAAACCGGCTCACATCGTAGGGCTGCCGGCAGACACAGTACAGCGGGGCCGCCGCCATCTTCCTACTGTCCCCAAACAACGCAGGAATGAAGCGGGGCGGGGATTTAACCCACCGTCCGGAAAGAGCCGAGCGAGAACCGAGTGTACACGAGATCCACCAATCTCGGCAATCCCACCTCTGACGTCAATTTCCAAATTATTCATTTCCATCTGGTTGTGTAGACGCACACCAACAATAGACACAAACTTTTTCCAACAAAGGAATGACATAATGGTACTGTTTTGGGCATTTTGTCAATGTTACAATCTGAGATTTATGTATTTATGAGATAATACATAAAGGAAAATGGTGAGCCTCATACGCCTTAGTGAGTCAATTATATATTATAGTTCTACATAGTATATCATTATTTCAATTCAATTGTGAGTTAAACAGTATATTTAAAGATAATTTTAGAATCAGTGGATGTAATTTAACCATTACAAATGTACAAGGACCCTCCGAGAAGTTTATTTTAAATGGTAGAGTCCAAAATATTCTTATAAAATATGCCAATATGACTAATATGCATGAATGAATATGCATTATTTTTTTAATGTAATAATAGGGTCATAAAAAGCAATAACAAAAATATTGCCATTTTACTCAATAATGATCTAACTTTAATGAATATAACAAAAACTAATACAAATAAATATACATGATATGTTGTTAAGCCAAGTGTAAAAAGTGTTTTAGCAGACTGAAATTAGCATCAAGTACCTTCTTTCAAATGTGCAGCCTCGGCACTGATTTATCATTAACCTAAAAGTGCAGCTAATTTGGCGTAAAGAAAAAAAAAGGTAATTGTGTCACCCTATCCAAAACTACTCTATCAGCACAATATTTGCACAGTTGCAGAGTTTATCGTTCTCACACCTCTCCTCAGCAAAGAGCGAGTTCTTCTGATTATATCCTTAACCTATGGCAGGCACTGCAGAATAGCATAACCAAAACACAACATCCACCCCTGGTATGTCTCCATGGAGCGTGTCTGACATGCCCTACGTGCTTGTGTGGTGAATAGCAATGGGACCACCGACCCACAGCTTGATCTGTGAGCTGACAGCACCCATCCCCCCACACGCCCATCTGTGCTGCTCTGCATAGGCAAGCAGGCTTGGTGCATGCAGACACTCATGAGCGCTCACTACACAGCAGACACATGTGATTCACCAAGTTCATCTGCAGATCTGAATTGTTTTTTCTTTTTCTTTGGTGCTCAGCCTGCAGCAAGACGTAAACACATCCTTTGTCCTCAGGATGATAAGAGCCGGCTGCACCAGTTGGTTGTAGTCGATCATATTCATGTGTTCACATTAGGGCTTCTCTCTCGTCAGTGCAACTTCATGTCTGGTGTGCAGTTACACCACATGCCTTTAAACACTTCTCCTGGAAGGTAATTATCCCTCGTAAGTGGAGGTCAGTAGCTCTTAAAATGTGTTAGTGTCACTGCTGATGAATGGCCGTAGACAACTTCTTCAGTTGTGAAATGAAACCTGTGATCACTAACTGTAAACAAACCAGTTAAATTCACCTGGAAATAATAATAATTCGATTTTAAACATTATCAGTGCTTTAATACCACTAATATAACATTATTTGATTAGTTTATGGACTAATGTTACACACATGTAATGCCCATTTGTACACAAAACGTTTTCTACCACAGTGTAGAAATACTTACTTAAGTAAAATTACACAAAGTATTAGCATCAAAATATACTTAAAGTACCAAAAGTAACAGCTGAATCATGTATATGATATTACTGGATTATAATTAGTGATGCATTATTGTGTACATCACTTTGGTAAGAGTGGTAAAGGTGGGAGTAATGTTAATAACTTTATATACTGTTGGCTAGCTCAACCAATAATACAATATTATAATCTATTAGTTGATTTATATGTTGTACTAATAATATAAGTGACTAAAGCTGTAGTGCAGTAAAAAGTACCCTATTTGCCTCACAAATGTAGTACAAGTATTAGAGTACAGTAAAGTGTATAAGTATCTCAAAATGTATACTTAAGCTTGAGTACATTTACTTAGTTACATTCCACCACTGGCTAAATGACAGAAGTCATCGCTATAGAAGTTTGTATTTTCTTCACATACAGTATTAGGCTATTAGATTGTAATTAAATTTGTTGTATTAATATATTGTAATGTTATTGTATTGTGTATGGAATATTGTTTGGACCCAATTACATTCTATTACATCACAGGTCATTTTAGCAGACCCAATAATTTTATAATATAGGCCTAATATAATATAATATAATATAATATAATATAATATAATATAATATAATATAATATAATATAATATGATATATGTTGTATTATATTAACATCATAATTAGCTTTTGTCATGATTTCAGTATCAGAGCGACACCTCCTGGCAGAATAGCGACATTGCTTCCTGCGCGTTCACGGTGCGGTGGCGCGCACGCATCGCACAAGCGTACGTCTCGATTTACCAAAACAAGGAAGACGCGAGTCCGCCCCCTGTCTGTGTCAGCACAGCACCATGGACGTATTATGGTGCACTGAAATTCAGATATCATTCAAACAGCCGCTGTAACTTATTGATTATGGCTTTTAGGGATCCTGCACCAAGATTTAACATCTAAGTAGATGATAAAAGAGGTAAGATGAATTATAAATAAATGTTGTTGTGAAAGCTGTGCTGCTTTATTCAGACGAGAGACAGTCAATAGATTTATGTAAAAACATATTTATTAGTAATACTGTTCAGCAGCATATCTATCTGAATAGACACTGTATAGAAACCTTTAAAAACTCTTCTATTGTTTCGCTTTAGTATTGCAGTGCTTATACAGTGTGGAGATGTAAAGTGTATTATGTATAGCATTTACTGTAGGGTGTGTGTCGGGTGCATGATAAAAACCAAAAAGATTGCAAGCTATATAAATATATTTAATATTTAAATCATTAGTGTTAAATATGGGTGCCATTTAAATAATCCATTGTAATATTATTGACAATTTATTATGTTTTATTATCATTTTTTAACGGACAAAATAAACATTTGTTTTATATAAATTCTAATAAAACCTGAGATTATTATTATTTTAAAAATATTTTTTTTATTGCAATTTTATTTTATTTATAAATTTTAAATGAGGCAACACAGCTATAGAATTTTTTTTTTTTTTCATCTCAAATTAAGTAATTTGTGCTAATCTCTTTGAGTGATCGCAGACACTTGGAAACATTGTTTACTAATAAATCAGCTACTAATGAAGAGTGTGTTTTAATGTCTGCATCAAGTGTTACCGCACAATTCCAATGGTAGAAAGTAGCACCTGGTGGTATTTGCATGAAATGAATGTGTTTACACTTGATACATTATAATATTTGTATTATTATAAAGCCAAAAGTTGCAGACTGAGGTCCTGAATGTAACACTGTTGTTTAATTTGTGATGGAGGAGGTGGAGAGCAGCCCTGAACCTGAAGATGAGGCGTCTGTCACGGAGGAAAGCCCTGACCTTGGTAAGGGAGCTGGACGCCTTCCCTAAAGTGTCAGACAGCTACGTAGAGACCTCAGCCTCAGGAGGAACAGGTGGGCTACTCCCCTGAAAACAAAAAGACAACAACACAGTAAAGATAGCCGTAGCAGTAACCACCCTGTCTCATCCGCAGTGTCGCTGATCGCTTTTGCTGCCATGGCTCTTCTGGCTATCTTAGAGTTCTTTGTTTATAGAGACACTTGGATGAAGTATGAATATGAAGTCGACAAGGATTTTTCCAGGTTTGCTTTCTTTCAGAACTATAAAATGTTAATTATCACACGACACATTCTCCAAACTGACATTGTTGTCGCTCTTCTTTTTAATCACTTACAGTAAATTGAGAATAAACATCGACATTACAGTTGCCATGAAATGCCAGCGTGAGTATCCCGCGCTCTTTGTCATTCACGTAGATACATTTCTCATTGAAGTGCATTAATGGTGTAAGCATGTCTGTAACTGCAGATGTTGGAGCAGATATTCTGGACCTGGCTGAGACCATGATCACATCGAGCGGCCTCCAGTACGAGCCTGTGAGAGAAGCGTGCCTCCAAACACTAGCTCATGTTTCATGCATTATCTTTCCAGTTTAGAGATGTTGCTTTTCATAACGGCATCTCTTCTCTTCTGTATGTTTGTTCAGGTTATTTTTGAACTGACTCCACAACAGAGACTGTGGCAAAGGTAAGCTGTCATGACACCAGGCAGGGAGGTACTGGAGCAACAGGGTGTCTGCAAGTACTACAAACGTCTCATTTTACAGGCTTACGTGTAGATAATTATTACGTTTTATGTCTTGAATTCAGTTTGAAATGTTGCACATCTTCACTTGTAGGATATGAAACAATAGTCATGCTATCCTCTCATCGGACAGCTACTTTAACTTTCTTAATTTTAAGGTGATAAAACATTCCAGATGTAGTTTGTCTACAAGTATACGTTTGAGTTTTAAGTCTTGCATGTTGCCAATCAATGTGTTTGTCCTCAGGACGTTGCTTCTCATACAGAACAGGCTGAGAGAGGAACATGCTCTTCAGGAAGTCCTTTACAAAAGTCTCCTCAAAGGAGGTCCCACTGCGCTGCCCCCACGGTCAGTTACACACATACGAACACGGCATTCTCTTTTATGTGCTCACTTTTTCATTAATCTTCAAACAAAAAGTAAATCAAGTTTGATTTTCTGTAGATATTAAGCAGCTCGTTAGCTGGTAAACAATTAAAGGTGTAGTATGTAACTTCCAGATTTGTTTGGCTGATATGGTTACGCATCACCCTTGTGTCAGCGTTGTGGTGTTCTGTCATAAATCCAGTTTTAAGCCACATTTTAACAATACACTTTTTAGATCTTGGTCATTTTTAACTACATATCTTAACCGGATGAAGGATTTTAGTCATCGGACGTCTGCATCTTAAGTCATCAGAGCTTTATTCAGTGTTTTTACCGGTTTTAATCAGTTTGCTTTGGAGAGGAGGAGACCTCTGCGGATAATTCGGCCCTAACCCTAACCCTCCTGAGCGATGAACAATGCTGACAGCAAAGACGGCAAATGGTGGTGAAGAGAACAACTCCCACGATCCAACGCTAAGTCACAACGTCACCAAACTCCGTCTTCTGTAATTGTTTTGATTGAGAGACGTCTAGCAGCAGAAAATGACATATTGTGCGTTTAAAGAGTCAAATAATGTGCTTAATATGTGTGTGTTTGTGAAGGGAGGATGCCTCTATGGAGCCGCTCGATGCTTGCAGGATACACGGGCACGTCTACGTCAACAAGGTGGCAGGAAACCTACACATCACTGTGGGAAAGTAAGTATACAGAGGAATTGTCCAAAAGGTGCCGACAGATGTCACTAAAGGTCATTCAGGCTGTACAATCTGTACGTAACTATGTGGAGCTTTTGTTGACACCGGTCCTCTGATACATCTTGTGTGTTTTTCAGGCCCATTCACCATCCTCAGGGTCACGCACACATTGCAGCTTTTGTCAGCCACAATAGTACGTAACAGCTCTTCTAATTATGCCTGCATTATTATTGCATATAAGTTTTTTGAATAATCTGCTCATGGTGCAAACAAACAAAAGAGATGACAGACGTTTGCTGCATATATCTTCTACAGAGCGTTTTTTACAATGATATGATTAAATCCTGCATTTCTAGATATCTTTTAGTAATCACACTCACGCTTTATTCCTCATTCAAATGTTTATTCTAACCGATTCGTTGACAAACTTTAAACAGCACCTACATACAGGCCTACACGTGCAGAGTTCATTATTTCCAGCTTGTTTAGTGATTCTTCCACGGCCTAGATTGAACCCGAGCTTCTCTCTCATCTTTGAATTACAGCGTACAACTTCTCCCATCGAATAGACCATTTATCTTTTGGGGAGGCGATACCGGGTATCATCAATCCTCTGGATGGCACAGAGAAAATCACCTACAACCGTACGTTACTGCACGTATCAAGAGATAGGAGAGGATATAACATATGATGCCGGTTTCTTTTCCTGCTAAATTAATGATGTGTTGAGAAATTGATTGAATTATGAGTTGACTCAAATTGTCCTTAGCTCACCTTGGATGATAACGGCTAAGTGGGAATTATTGGACGGTTGCCTTTATGGCTAGCACTGTGATAGAGGTGATTAAGTTTCATTGAGAGTTTCTTCAGCTGTCGTTTCCACATGATTCCTTCTTGAAATTGATGGAAAAAAACCTAAAATGTTGAGTTTCTCCCACAGATAACCAGATGTTCCAGTATTTCATCACAGTGGTTCCAACCAGACTGAACACATACAAGATATCTGCAGACACGCACCAGTTTTCTGTGACTGAGCGGGTGAGTGAAAAGTAAATAAAACCCAATACCAAGAAGCGAGAGTATAAAGAGTTTAAGAGAAACCTGGGATAAAACTAACCAGCATACCGTCTGTTTTCAAGGAGCGAGTGATAAACCATGCAGCAGGCAGTCACGGCGTGTCCGGCGTCTTCATCAAGTACGACACCAGCTCTCTGATGGTGACGGTCAGCGAGCAGCACATGCCACTGTGGCAGTTCCTGGTGCGACTGTGCGGCATCATCGGGGGAATATTCTCCACGACAGGTAAGCCTGCTTTTTATTTGTTGGAAGGTCATTTCTTTTCTGTAAAAATGGATCACCAGTATTATATCTCTCTCAGGGCTTCTGTAGGTAAACACCGTCACATGGGAAGAATAAAATGCAACATAGGTAATATGTATATGGGACATCCAGCTGAAGTTACCTTGCAGCCCTGGATTCTGGCTTTCAAATACAAAGAACAAGTCATTTATAATCTAGTGCTGACTTAAACTGTGATTCTTTATGTGTGTGAACTCTTTAAAAGGCATGCTCCACGGGCTTGTTGGCTTCTGTTTCGATGTTATCTGCTGTCGCCTCAAACGTGGAGTCTACAGACCCAGAGATGTGAGTCTTTATCGCGTTCAGAATACAGGTTTCCTCTTGCTCCATAAACAGGCGGTCTCCATTACTGTAATATGAAACAGATCTAATAGACGCATCTGTACTGAATCTATTCCAGGATGTGCAGCTACACAACCAGACGAACAATCTGAACAATCACCAGACTCCTCTGGTGGCGGACGATGTCCCTCAGGAGTAGCAGTTTTTCAGTCACCAGCCTTTTCATCGTCAGCACGTCATGTGTTTTTCTACTGAAGGTAAAGACTGTGCTGTTAACTGATCAATCGTAACGTTTACATCAGATCATTGCACTTAAGGAACATGTGTTCCCTGTGACTGCTGTCATGAGTTTTTACACATTATTTCCTTCCTGTGAGGTTTGTTTGTTTAAAAACATTGTAGGCCTTCTGTTCAATTTGCTGTAAAAGCACATTTTACTGATCGTTTGTCATTCTGAATCCATTAAAGTTTAAAAGTCCACAAATTAAATACTAGTGAGGTTTTGTTTCAAAGCATTACATGTGTGGAGACACCTGAAGAGAATAAAGGACTGCAGAACTGTATCAGGGTTGAAAGAGTAAGTGATTAAGTATTGTACTTGTATTGAGGGGGATTTGCGAGAGACAGATAAAATACAAATTTGCATTAGTTGCGACCGGGTATGCAAATGCATCCACGCGTTCATGTATTCTCACACAGGTTGTGTGTGTGAGAGAATGCATGAACTGTCAAAGCGTAGTGAAGTATGAACATTTTGCATAATGTAACTAGATATCATCTTTTATTGCAGCCTCTGAGCAAACTCCATGCACACGCGTTAAACTGTAGGCCTTCTGCTATACAAGTGTAGCATCTAAGATGAGTTGTTGTGAAGTGCACGTACAGGGGAGCAAAACTCCATAACACCACCTGTATAATAACTCTTTAAGAACAATTCTGACGATACCTCTTCCTCACACAGGCCTCGATCGACTGCAGACATCGTTCATTATCCCCTTCTGAAATTAAGAGGACAGGGAGAATAAATACACCAGACGTTAGCTTTGCATAAACATTTATTAAGTCGTGTCCCTTTTTCTCCCATATAGGCTCGTGACTGTTACGTATTTGTATTCTGTCAAGAGCCACACACAACACTGTACACAGTTCCCTCATTTGTTTAGTACAAATCTGACTTGCCGGTCACATTTAACACTTTTGGTAGACTCTGTGGGAAGCTCTGTGGTGGAATCCTGTGAAGACACTCACCAAGCAAACATCAACAGTCGGATACAATTTTTGGTGGTCTATAAGAATAATATGTAATTCAACTATTTACAGGCCTTCCAAACTGGGATTCAATACCAGGAGGGCCCGAAACCCCTCCTTTAAAACCTAGCACTTTTGTGATTTAGGTCCAGACTGACATGTCGGTCAGTTGGTCTTAAAAATAGTAGTCCATATCCCCATCAGGTAAGGTTTGGCGAACCTCAAGGCTGCGTACTGGGTCCACTACTTTTCAGCATGATTTTTCACTCTTATGCAGACGACACTCAACTCTATATTGCAATAAATCGTAATAATTGCGCCATTCTCTGTCCTGTTTACTAGCTTTCAAAAGCAAAAAATATCTTATTTTATATTAGATTAAGCTGAAATGTTTCTGATTTAATTGAAAAACTGTAGCTTCTGCTTTATGTTCTTCCTTAACACATACATATATATGATCTTCTTCAGCCATGTTTGACAAACAAACCTCATGAAGTCTTCAGTATCCAGAGGCCTGCCTCAAGAACTAGTCTTCAGTCAATAGTTCCTTCATCTTTACATAAACCTGATGTTTGGCTGTTTCCTTGAGCACCGCTCCAGTTTGTGCCTCATGTATAAGCATTACATCAGTAACCATCCATTTCTCTGATAAATAATCACCCAGAAGGACGTTAAACAACTCTCACTGCTGCTCATCTGAAGGTATTTCTCGCAAGTTTCAGATTAGGAAACAGAGTTTACCAAGACAAAGACACTAGAAGAGAAATGGATGGTTACCACTGTGACTCAAATGTCACGCTAATACACCAAGCACAAACTGGGGCTGGGTCTCGATCTTTTAAGTGACCCATCTTCCCTACTCCACTAAATTGCCTGCTCCAACCTCACACACTATCTTGGACATGTAAATCACTGATATTAGACCCATTCCTTTGACTTCTTCATTTTGGATTTACTACATTAGCATTAGGCCTTTTAGAATGCTACTGTTGGCATGTCCAACCACTGCAACTTAATGTGAATTTGAAATGTTTCACCCGGTGGCTCCTATTTCACCCCCGGCTGTCAAAGGAGAGGTTTCCCTCTTTGAAATGTCTTTTGAGGTTCTGGGGGAGTTTGTCTTCTTGACTTGGGAACGGTTGAGCGACATTGTATGTGATACTGGGGCTATACAAATAAACTCAACTCTGATATATATAAAGAGAGAGAGAGTAGAGAGGAAAGCAGAGAGAGAGAGAGAGAGGGAAAAGAGAGAGAGAAGAGAGAGATTAAGAGAGAGAGAGAGAGAGAGAGAGAGAGGAAAAGAGAGATAAGAGAGAGGAAAGAGATGAGGAGAGCAGAGGAGAGAGAGAGAGAAGTAGAGAGAGTAGAGAGTGAGAGAGAAAAGAGGAAAAGAAGAGAGTAGGAAGAGAGAGAGAGAGAGAGAGAGAGGAGAGAGAAAAGAGAAAAGAGAGAGAGAGAGAGAGAGAGAGGAGAGAGAGAGAGAGAGAAGGAGGAGAGAGAGAGAAAGAGAAGAGGAGAGAGAGAGAGAGAGAGAGAGAGAGGGGAGAGAGAGAGAGAGGGAGAGAGAGAGGGGAGAGAGAGAGAGAGAGAGAAGAGAGAGAGGAAGAAGAGAGAGAGAGAGAGAGGGAAGAGAGAGAGAGAGAGAGAGAGGAAGAGAGAGAGAGAGAACAGGGAAGAGAGAGAGAACAGGGAAAGAGGAGAGAGAGAGAGAGGAAAGAGGAGAGAGAGAGGGGAAGAGAAGAGGGGAGAGAGAGAGAAAGAGAGAGAAAAGAGGAGAGGAAAAGAGAGAGAGAAGAGGGAAGAGAGAGAGAGAAAAGAGGAGAGAGAGAAAAGAGGAGAGAGAGAAAGAGGAGAGAGAGGAAAGAGAAGAGAGAGAGAGAGGAAAGAGGGAGAGAGAGGAAGGAGAGAGAGAGAGAGAGAGAGAGAGAGGAAATAGAGAGAGAGAGAGAGGAAAGAGAGGAGCAGGGAGATATAAGAGAGGAAACATAGTATAGATGATAAAGTAGATTAAAAGATATATAGTATATGAGAAAATTATATAGATTATAGGGGAGATTAAAAATATGTAATTAGATTAAAATATTATATATATATATTAAAATAGGAGAGTATATATATAAATATTTATAGTGATAGAGTATATTATATATATAAATATATATATTTAATTATATTATATTATATATATAAATATATTATATATATATTATATATATAAATATATTATATTAAAATATTATATATATATATATATATATATATATATATATATATATATAATACACTGCCAAGGTCTACCACATATATCAGACGAGCCTTAGACGCAAGTATAAAGATGTAAAAGTAGTAAACTTAGTTTCAGTACAAACTGCTGTACAAAACAGGCAAAAAGTGGATGAGCATTCAAACAAACAAAGGTTTACGTTCAGAGACATGGTGACATTATGGTTTGCGACGGGAAAAAAGTGACAACCTAGATGGCAGATTTGTATGTTTCGGTATATGTAGTGATACTGTCGTCTTGTGTGGTCAGAACTTAAGTTTTTAGTCTCAATCTGCAGATTGGCCTCGAGACAGCTTACCAGTTTTTGGATGTAATCTTCAAAAGGCAGTAGATGCACGTAATGCAAGACATACAGACATCCAAATCAACTGCGTATTAAAGAGAGGAATTGGAAATCCTCACAGTAAAAAACAGAGAACCAAAATAATCTTATAGAAATCGTCCTCCAGTGAAGCACTGCCGTATTTCAAGTATGAAAAAAATAATAATCACAAGGCAAGGCAATGTACCTAGATTCAAGAGGATGGAAGAGATGAGGTGGAGAAGAAATGGAAGTCACACAAAAGGCTTATTGTTGCATATATAATTGGCCGCTTTGAGACGAAATCGGTGGGTACAAAATGAACACTTTTCTTTTGGACGGAGTCTGGTGACTGAACAGTGCAGGTACTGATGAAACATTTCCAAACTTAACAAATAATTCATGGCTCGCAGACCTCTTTTATCCCTTTGGAGTGCTTCACACAACTGCAGCCTCCCACCTGTCGAGAGCCCCCAGCTAATCCACACAGAAAGGAGGATTTAGAGTGTCCTTCGTGGACGGTCAGAGTCTCAGATGTTGCATGCTGCTGACAGCTAAAGGCGAGGGCTGCCGTCTCTGCAATGAGGTGGCGAGGAAGACTCAGTTGGTTATGGTGCTGGATGCGCGGAAGTAGGAGAGGAACTTGAAACAGAGGCTGACCACAAAGTACCAGATGTTTCTGGCCATCTGGGAGCGAGCGATAAACACTCTCCAGATGAAAACGACTAACAGGGTGTTGAAGGTGTAGCGGATGTTCCTCAGTCTGGGGAAGAGGAACGAGACAGGAAGTCACGTGAAGGTTTTAAACATGCAGAGAGAATGATGAAACATTGTATGCAAGTGATTGAAGTCTCTTATGTCACCACCATCAGCTAATTTATCTTGTGTTTTATGCCATTAAAAGTTTTTATTTTTGCGTTTAAGTTGACTTTTCTCCAAAAAAGGATTGTTATTAAGACAATGTTGCAATAAAATGACAAGAAAGCTGTTCTTCTTGAGACATGTATGCATAATGTGATAGCAAAGTTCATCTCTGCTGAACTGAATGATGTTTCTTTGTGTCTTTGTGTCTCCATGTTGCATTGTATTGTCGACTTACTTCCTCAGGTGCTGCCTGGCAGCAGGAATGTCAGACATGTCTTCATTCAGGACGTACTTCTTGGTGCCGATGCAATAATTCTCAATGTACTCGGGCCAGTTCAGCTGGCGCACATCAAAGTTAAAGGTCTGCAAGATAGAAAAGATGGTGAGCAGGGAGTCCAGACAAAGTGAAATCCCCCTCTCCCTCACTAGATGGAGCAACAGACTCCCTCACACTATTATAATGAAGAGAGCAGAGGGGAGATTCTCCAGACTGCTTAGTCTCTCAATCACATGTCTTCAATGTGGAGCCAATTTTAACGACTTTATTTACTACTGGGTAGTTTAAGCTACAGCAATTATTCATGCTTTGTATGACTGGTCATTTAAAAACAATAAAAAGTCCAATATTTCCATCTGATATGTAGTAAAATATAAGTATAAAGTGGCGTGACAGTAGAAGTACTTAAGGACTGAAGTGTGCTTTAACTGTACCTTAAATTTGTTGTAACCTGAGTAGAGCGTCAGGTGGGTGAGACGCCGTTTATAACCACTATTTATATTTCAGATGAAGCATTCAGACTGGGTCAAAAAGAAATCTGGTTCCTAAATAAGTTTAGAAAGCAGAACATGTTTGTGGACGAGCGTACCCTCCTGTCCTCTGGGGTTAGCTGGCTCATCAGCATGCTCATGTTCTCAGAGTTCCACTCCCAGTCCCGGCTGCTGAAGTACTCCAGCAGGCCGATGGCCTTGTGCAGACGGTTGAAGATGCGCATCATCCTACAGCGAGAGAGAGAGAGGAGGTAGGGTCAGAGGTCACCACACACTTCTCTTAGATTTCAAGTAGGACAGATAGCGGTGAGTCTTACTGCGGCTTTTGTCCAGAGAGACGCAGGACGAAGTCGTAGATGAGGGCTGGGAACTTGTGGCTGACCAGGATCCAGTACTGGTTCATCAGGTAGTTGGAGGTGATGTTGGCGTTGGGCCGACGGAAAGCCTGATCCAGCGGGTTCCTCTTGAAGGACGACATCACATGGTGCTCTGCAAAAATAGTGCATCGTTTAGAGGATTAATTAGACGACACAAACTGAATTTCTCTCTGATTACATCAGCTGTACAATAAAACCTGTTAAGGTCCGACTCGGTTTACAAATACAAAGAGCTGGAAATGTCTGTGTGTGTGTGTGTGAGTGTGTGAGTGTGTGTGTGAGTGTCACCAGGTATTTATTTGTGGGCTTTGTGACTTGACTGTAACGGTAATAAACACATATATTCAAGGATCATGACTTCCAGGAGCCACGGCTGTCTTTAATCTCAACGTGACTTTCAGCTCTGGTTCTTGGGGAGGCAGAAAGCAGCTCCACAATGACTCCCCCCCCCACTGGGCAGCACACCCCCCCTCCCTCCCTCTTCCTCCTTATCCTCCTCCCTCCTCCTCCTTATCCTCCCAGAATCCAGCAGCAGCATCCACTGATGCAGAGAGCAGCCATGTGACCGCAGACATTACATCACACTCAGCACGCAAACTAGGCCTTGCACCGTTCGTTTCCATGGAAACAGACATGTAGTGGTTGCAGGGGCAGAGATGAGCAGATCCGAGGTGACAGCCAGCTGTGGCTCGGCCCCTCTCGCCGCCTGGAGTACCGCCGCTAACCTTGAGCTGCCCTCCGAGCTCTGGGAGAGTGACGAGAAACTAAAGAGGGCTAAAGTACCCACAATTCTTTGCAAGCAACAAGGAGCTGGAGCCTCCTTGTTTATATTTCATAACTCATCATTGGGTCCATTTCATCTGAAGTCTTTTGCTCTCCTCTGACCATTGTGGTTTAGATTAGCTTCATTCCTACATCTCATTGGGGCCGGCGAGATTAGAGAGAACACGGTTCCTCTTCCATTGCAGCGAGTTGCAGCGATGAGACTTAATCCCGCTACGAGCCATCTGGTAGTAATTTCCTGGGTGAAGCGAGCATGTTTGCTAATCTGAGAGGGAAATGGGAAAGAGAGGGTCCCTTGTCAACCCACCAGCTTGACATCCACAGCCCTGTAAACCCACTGCATCAGCTGACTGCTGCGGTGGAAACAATGCACGGTTTCACTTTTCATCGCCGTTATCGTGACCTCAGTTATCACAAACCATAAAGGCTCCGAGCGGCACCAATTCATGTCAACTGCACCTAAACACATCTGCATTAAGAGCAGAGAGATAGGGATACTAATAACAAACATGGTAGGATGTAATAACAGACATGTTTAAACTATTTGAAAGATGAGATCAGAGACAGCTCATGAATACGTTTGTGCTCGCTCTGTGAGGCCGTACTGGCACACAGTGGTGCTTTGAGCTAAATGCTAACGTCAGCATGCTAACGTTAGTAAAGTAGAACATTTACCGTGTGCACCATCTTAGCACACACACACATACACACACACACACACACACACACACACCAGCAGGTGGCAGACTCTCTCCACAAGAGCCCCAACCACAAACAACTCGACTACATCACAGGGCGGTTATGTCACAACACCGGCGTATTGATTTGACATAAGGATGATCGGGGGAACTAATTGTAGGATTCATTCCAGCAGGCGCAGACAAAACCGCTCCATAAATATCCGCCTGCAGCGACAGCTTTCTACGACCTTTAAGGAAGACAACAAACAATGTGCCTACCGATCTCTCCCCAGTGGAACGGGTTGATGCCGCCGGTCGTGCAGTTGTACACCAGAGCTGATTTAGGTCTGCAAGGTGTGGGAGAAGAAGATCATAATAATACCAACACAAACAGATGGTCTGCACCAGTAGGAAGCTGTGACACTATAGTGCTTTAAGTTACAGGTCGTTGAGTGTATATTATAACACAAGAGGAGTCAATACTTAACTTTCATCTTTCTGTTTTTCTGTTTTCCTTCTGAAAGTAAGTACAGGTGGTCAGGTACATAAACACCTCACAGCTGGTAATCTTCATGCATTACTACATTTGTGAGCCATCATCCATTTTCCCCTTTATGAAATACATTTGTTTGTAATTTCAGATATAAAAACCACAATATTTTTAGGTTTATTGTAGCTATTATTCTACATCTATGATATTATCATAGTGTTCCACTCAGATCCCCCCCCCCCCCCCGCCACACATTCTCTCCAGCATGAAATCTGAAGTAGTGATTGAGACATTTCCAAGGAAAACGTTCGTCACGACCCACAAATAGTCCGTTCCTTTGCACAGACTGGCTAATTATTTTACCAACTTCAGTCTGGTTGGCTGGTTTACTTTACCCTCACGGATACAATAGATTCTTTCCCCCCCACGTTTCCCAAATGTATCTGTTAATATCAACCAAAAGCTTGTTTGTTCTCCTTCAGATGTGTGTGTGTTGTAGCCTGGAGGACACACACGTCTTCATTATCTGTTGATGCGACCGCTGCTTCTGTAGCAGCACCAGATTTTACAGTTTGGACTGTTGGACCCTCATCACAAAGTACCTTTTCTTGCTTTTCTCACTTCTTTTCTAACTTTAGACTTTAGGCAATAAAGATGCTTGTTACATTTTAATGGCTTTCCAACAGCGTGCCAGCAGAAACTTTCTACCAGCAAAACTAACAGTTTGAATTGCATCTGTGGTCTGGGTTCATTATGTCAGGAAGTATTCCAGTCTTATAATTTAGCTTTATGTAGACGCATAGCATTAAACACAAAATAAGTTCAGCACACTAATTAAAGACTATTGTCAGGTAAAGGTTAAAGATGCTTGACGAGCGTATATAAATATGCACATAGATGAATAGATGATAGAAATCTACACATTCACACACACAGTGCGCACTAAGAAGAACCAGATATATTCAGAACTGGGTCTGGCACCAACCTGTGGACCGCAGTGTACCAGCCAGCAGCCAGTGTGAGGTTGATGACCATGTCCACGGGGATCAGGTCAGCGACCGCGTCGTTGTTGGCTCTCATGGTGCGCAGGATCCCCTTTCCAGCCTGATTACAGAAGAACGCTCAGTCGTACGACTCCAACACGTGTCTGTGCGTCTAAAAGCTTTAAAAGTAACGCTTTTACTTACGGCGATGAAGACTCCACTCGGCCCGTTGAAGTTGTCGATCCAACCCTGTAAGTGTAAGAGAAGAGGAAACGTGTAAATCCTTTAGAGATGAAACATTTGTATGCGAACATGTATACATCATTTATTTTTTTGAATGACCTAAAAAGATGCTATACATCGTGATATACATCGTGATCAAGATATGAGGTGACCTATGTGACGTGTGAAGGTGATGTTACTTCCTGTGGTGGGAGAACAAGGGGACGCCGGGAAGCCGTGATTGTCGACTTCAATTAGAGTGCATTAAAAATGGATGAAACCACTGGTTTACAGACTGCAGCAGTTTCCAACGTGGGGGCTGGAGAGCCATTGTTGGGTGGAGGCTGAGGCTTGTCCAGAGTCTAATAATATGCTCTGGTGCAGATAAAGAGCAAAGATGAACAGGCCAGAGGGGGGGGTTTCAGCAGCAGCTACAATCTGTTGATGGCGTCATGCCCGGATAAAGTGGCAGATAGATCGTTGACTTTATATTTTGCATCAACATGTTGGTCGTCTTCTTGGTCGACATGGAGTCACACAACTGGATGCATATTGTGGTTGTAAACCCAGCACACATAAACACAATCATATAAATAGACAGTCCCATCCCCCCCCCCTCTCCCCCTCGCCTCACAGCGCCTACTGGCACAAGCTGCCAAGGCGATTGCATGGCCAAGCGTGAGTGAGGCCTTTTGAAGAGACGATGCCAGGCCGGGCTTACAACTGAAGGCAGAGCCGCACAAGGCCTGCATCGCCCTGATGCCAGAGAAACAAGGACTTCCCTGATTTCTTGCTGTATTTTCATTTAGGCAGCATCGTATCTAAATCTCTCACGGCACCTTTGATTATTTCACGGGAACGTTTTGAACGACCTTAAAAGAGAAGCTCTCATCTCACTGCAACAGTAAACAAGCTCAACAAGGGACAGTTTATTATTTTAACATATTATTTGAACTGTCCCTTTAAAAAAAAAAAAAAAAAGGCAGAATCACCTACAGCCAATGGAAACGCTATTATTTTTCAATAATCTTTAAGCCTAAGGACATAAAGATATCCTCGTGAAGTGCAAGTCTCTAAAAGAGAAGATCATTATTTCTGACCCACATTGCAGCATCCTTGCCTCCACTCTCTCCTCAGTTATAAAACATCTTCACAGCACTAGGAAACACGTTAGTTTTCTAATGTTGCAAAAGGTTTCACATACATCCCTAATGTTGTTGAGAATAAAGCCTTTATTTTGATTTAAACATTACTAGATTGTTCTTTCGCCAAGTTAAAGCTTCAATTATGTGAACAAATCTGTAAAGAATGACAGATTGAGTGTTTAAAAAGTCAAATAGAGGGCTGCCATTTTTTATTTACTTCTTGCAGTAAGTGCAAAGTGATTTAAATGAAATGCAAATGTTGAAAGTGTCGGGACGCCGGCAGCACCAGCAGCTTGACTCAAAGCATCTTAATATCATGGAAGAAGTGCAATGTTCAACTTTCAGAGTCTAGGTCCTCTGGCCTTTACATGAACTTCTCTGCACTCCTCAACGTCCCACCCTCAATGTGACATTCAGTGTGTCAGCGTATTCCCGCACTGCGTCTCCCATTTCAGCCCCCCTCACCACCAACAGCTGTTTGAGCCGACTGACGCCCACAGGTCTTCAGCTAAAATATTAACCAATTTGCTTTAATCCTTCAGATATAAGCCACAGGGGGAGCAGGATTTGACCTGTGCAGGATTACGTCGATCAATATCTTATTTCCATTCGTTTTATTGCCACAGGAGGAGCACGGAGATCAGGAGAACGTGACCCCGAGTCACTCAAATGACCATTTACCACAGGCATATGTTTCAGTACAACGTCTAAGAGAAACATTGGACTCACAGGGAAAGGCTCCTGCCAGGTGGCTCCCACGATGGAGGGTCTGATGATGGCGATGTTGAGCTCGTCTTGCTCCTGCTGCACCACGTACTCCGCCAGGGCTTTGGTGTAAGTGTACGTGTTGGGCCTCTCGCCGATGAGCCGCGGCGTGATGTCGCGCACGATGCCGTCATCCATCCACCTGAAGACAGACATGAAGGTCAGAGAAGCGCAGCTTGTATTCCATGTTGATGTTTGACCCATTTGTGCACTATTAGCATTAAGAAGTGCTTCATAAGGGCTTTAACAGTGCGTGTATGTTTGCAGAATTGTATCAGCTTTAGTTTCAGTCTGTTGTCTTCTGGATTTTCTGAACTAATTAGGAAATCAGTAAAACACTGACTTGTTGGTTTGTTGAGAAAACGCGTATCAGTACTGGGGGAAGAAAACATCTCATTAACTCTCCTCTGGCATCAGAGACGGTGTGCTGGATCAGCATTTCGATATGAAACTGAACTAGAATTGATCCCTCGCCTTCGGGGCACAAACACCAGCCCTTCATCCACTCACTCAAGAGACTCGATGAGCTTCTTGGGCTCGACGGGTGGCGGGTAGATGACCTCGTCGATGTGCTTGCGGTTGCAGTTTGCATAGGCGGTGGAGATGTGAATGAAGGCCTCGAGGTGGTGCATCTGCTTGGCCAGGCTGAGGAGCTGCTGTGTGGCGATCACATTCAGCTGCAGGGCGTGTCTGCGGGAGAGAAGAGAGATAAACATTGTCAAAGGGCGTGCGTGGGAGGAAAGGGTGTGCGAAAGAGTGCGTGTGTGGGAGTGAAAGGTTTGTGTGCTTGAGATTAAATGTGTGTGTGTGTGTGTGTATTTTCCAGATTGTTAATATCACCGTTTGAGTATTTGCATGCCAGCACCTTTGTGTTTGCTGACTACTGAGTGTTTTCCATTCAACTGAGAATTTGCAGACTATTAAGAGTCTGCAGAACACGATTATAAGCCGGAGCGGGACGACACGACAGAAACCAAACAGGGGAGGAGATAGGACGACAGACAACGAGCGGGGGAAACATCTGCTCTCCTCTTAAATGTGTTGGACTCATCATTATTTCCACTGAACGCCGCTTTCAGCTGATTCTTCCACTCATCCAGCCGTGAGCACTTCAGAAAACACTTGATGCAGAGTACATGCCAGCAGTAATTAACCTTTATCAAATCTCATGTCTGCCAAAGAAGAGAAGTCTGTTTCAGTACAGTGTTGTTGTTGCGAGTGTTGTGAAGTCTTTCCACTGATATTACAGCGGTCAACAACTCAGATTACAGAAGCACAATTATTACAAAATGTTTTCCTAAAGAATTGAGAGAAACTGTGGTTCTGGTTTGATCCAGATCCTGAAGGCAACACACACCAACACATCCAGTGGTATGAAGGGCGACAGCATTCAGAGTCCATTATTTGCCTCGAGGCGACCGCAAGAAAACAGAGAGATCGACGCAGCGCTGTGACACTTCCTGTTTTTGCTTTTAGGATTTGACTGCAACAACGAGAGAACTGCAAAGCTCTAATATGACCTCAAACTATCCTCGTGTTACATCTTGGTTCGTGAATTGTTAACATAGAACAGTAAAGAAACGCTGGTTGTGTTTGTGACTCTTGGCGAGTACACCATATAGGAATGATCCTTTAAAAGAGGTGGATAAAGATGTGCAGAGGATAAAGACCGAGTGAGAAACCTTTAACAGAGTCGTCTGATTTATGCCCCGGCACTGCTTACAAGGCTGCCGGCCAACACATGAGTAATGACTCTGAGGGATGACAGAGGCGGGAGGGACGAGAGAGAAACGGTGAGCATGGGAGTGAAAGCTAGATAAAGAGTGGAATGAAAAAAGAAAAAGGTGAAGGCCACTCGGAGTGAAAGATGGAACGGAAGCAGCGGCCGCAGACAGGACGGGGAGAGAAGAGAAAGCAGATCAATAAAAAGCTGTGAGGAGTTCAGCGCCGCAGCTTCACCGAGCAGCGACTCAAAGCTAATGGGAGTCCCGCCTCCAAACACCCAGCAGACGTGGAGTAATCTACCTCCACACAGGCATGACACACACAGTGCATGAATGGCCTTAGTATAATGTCTTTTTAACTAACCAATTAACGCACTGCACATTAGATCAAGTGGACGATGCATAAATTGCTTTTCAGCACACTTTCTGATTTCCCGCTCATCCTGGTGCGTCATGTCTGTTCCTTAAACCAGATAAACCAGACAGTTTGACGGCGTTGTCTATTTTTACATTCATGAAGTTGCAGTCACACTAACTGAACTGTGACCTTGATGATAAAAGGTTGTGTAACAAGCAGTGTGGGCAGTTTCTCACTCACACGTCACTCTGATCTAATGTCCTGTGTGCTACCTTCAGCCTTAGATGTGCTTTTAGTTATCTAGAATACTTTTCACCTAAAGTCTTTGAATATCATAAAAAGCACTCTATAAATAAAGATTTATTATTATCATCAACTTATAGTTGAGACTGTAATGAGTCCAAACTCAACAACTTTCTGATGATTTGTATTTATATCTAAATTGAGGTTTAGTGTTTGAAAGCTTTGATTTAAGTTAATTCGAGAAAACAGATGATTTGTTTGTAATCTTCATAATTAAAGCCTGCATCAACGCTGGGATATGTACACTTAAAGACACAAAGAAGAAGTCGCAGAACATGTTTGTATATGTTGGTATAAACTTGTAGGCAGCGTCAACAGATGGATGTCCTGCTGTCTGTACTGACCTCAGAGCAGCACAACTAAAAGTCAATGCATTCCAAGCTGCGCGGTGTTAGCATTAGCCGCTGCAGCCGTTTGACAGCAATCCACCGACAGACGGCCATTAAAGTTAAAGGCCAGCGATGCAGCTCTCTGTGGTATGGCTACCTGACACCAGCAAGCCAAAGCTTCAGGCCGACGTTTGAGAGGCAAACAAACTCAATACAATAGGGAAGAATGCAAAAATGCTGAAAGTGGATTATTAATGGGTGAGCACTAAACATTATTTTTAACTCTTATTACTCCGCTGGAAAAGCACTTCAGGCGAAGCAGAGAGGAGGCATTTTGGATTTAACACCATAGATGGAGAATTGTTTCCTGACTTTGTAAAATGCAGAATCAACCCAATTGAACGAGATCAATTGGACAACATCATTAGGCTACGTGGGTTTGTATTTATCTTGTTACTTTAAATGAATTCAAACTAGATATCTTCAGACACACTGCCGGGTTAGCGATGCATTCATGAATAAACCCTGAGGGCAGCCACAGGGCACACGGAGGTCACTGCGTTACAGGAAGGAGCGACGCTGACAAAAACTTACTGGACTGATCAGCTGGAGCAAGAAAATACATAACTAGGTCAACATTATATATACAGTAATGCACTGTGCCCACTATTATCCAATAACAGCGAGGAGCCTGAGGCAGATGAGTGACACAACGTCCACACTGGAGCTGGAAGTCATCACAGGCCAAACAGAGCCTAATGAACACGTTACAATTAATCACCAGATTACATGCTTACATCTAAAAACACTCATTAGGATCGTAATACTGTTTCCAAACCTCCCACATGTCTCATTATTATCTTCTAAATGTCGATCTCTTCTGAGTTGATCGCACAAGCTTTTGTGCACAGTGTGGCTCCCTGAATGAAGAAGGAACCACGTATTATTTGGTTTTGTAAACGCTTCATTTCTCCACACCCTTACTTCCTCTTTGATTTACATCAAAACAACTGTGCATCCTGTTCAGTGAGCTGCAGATTCTCACAACATGAAGTGCCCCCGTACCCAACAATAACCAGAAGCTGGGCATGTTCTCTGCTCAATTATTCAGTTCAGAGAAATGAGTTTGAAATCAAAATGGTTTTCAAATATTTTTGAATCAGGGAGTGTGTTTAGAGTTTAGAGTTTAGAGTGTTTGTGTTGACGCATTAAATCCGATCCTCACTTGAGCGGCTCGTCGAAGCGGATGGTGGCAGCGCAGTGGAAGACGACGTTGATGCAGGCGGAGAGCCTCTCGACATCCTCGGGGCTGATGGCGAGGCCAGGGCTGCGTTAGCTCGCTGCTGATGGGGATGATCTTCTGGTGGAAGTCGGGGTTGTCCTCCCGCACTCGGTCGAAAAGCTGCCAGACAGAAAACACCAACAGAGAAACATCAGCAGCGTTCTCACAAGACACCATTTGCTTTATCTCCACCTCTCTTAGTAGCTACTAAAAACACACACATATGGAAACACAACAGGCTCGCTCAAATAAAATGAGCCCCTGGGGAGACTTTCAATAGAAGTTTAAGCACCATTTATGTTAAGAGTAGCAGCATGGCCTTATAGCCAAGACTATAAGTCAACCTAAGTTCAGCAACGAGTTCAGAGTTTAAGGTTATTCATTCAACTAAAGGGAGTGTGTAGGTGTGACCTCGGTCGTTGTGGACCAATGAGTTTTATTTGTCAGTGCCATGAGTTAAAGGCGTGCTCCCTGATGAACGTCAAAGAAAAGAAATGCTCTCCCTGTTGAACACATAACACTATCAGTGCTCTGAACATGTGCCGCTCTGTTCAGCGTGAGAGAAAAGGCATCACATTAAACTCCTGTGTGTGAGGTTTGGACTGATGATTACACATATGCTCATGCACTACATGTCCGTCACGTGTACAAAGTCCCACTTGTGTGATTTTATTCCACCTTTTACACGGCCGCTTGCTCACCGAGGGCTGCAGACGACTTTCCAACATGGAGGGGGAATAAGTCGTCTAGATTTACCAGCTCTCGTCTCACACAACCCTCGCTGCCCGACACCCTGCAGAGCCCTAAAGCCCTGCATCAGAGTCCCTGCAGGACTTTTACCACTGTGTTGTACTGGGAGACACTAACCAAAGGCAGCAGAGAGTCAGACAGATGTCAGATTGAGTCATTCATTTCTTTGTGCAGTTCCAAGCCAAAGAGTGCTGTTGCCAACATGGCGGACATTTCTGGCAGCTGTGCACAAAGACATTTTTACAGACAGATAGTAAGAGATGGCATGAGAAGAAGAAGAAGAGGCTGGATGAGAGGGTGAGTGAAGGGATTGGCATCAAAGTGTGTGCTCTCTCTATTATGAAATCGCAGCTCTGTGTGTGTCAGCTGTCGTAGTGAGCAGAGCACTCTTGCTGAAGAGGACAGATGTTGAATTAAACAGCTTCAAACAGCTGTTTATATTCATGTTCTCATCCCTATCAATCTTCTGCTTTGTGACGCCGTTCTACAAATACCCCACGCGGCCCATATTAGGCACAAGTCCTGATCTACAGCGAGTAATGTCATAACCTAGAACTATTCCCAACTGGGGGAGGGGGACGCATGCAATATTTGCTGCACGATAGTATAACCCTGCCATCATTATGTAATGCAAAAATAAGTCTCCCTCCCTCTGCTCGAGGCCAACAGCTGGCAGTATCAGAGACCTACATTCTGTAGAGGGGCAGTAGAAGAAGAGATTCAAAGTGCAGCTTTCTCACAAACATTGGTCAAAACCTCTTTGCTGTATGAGTCACAGAGCTCTTGATGTTACGTCACGGCCTGTGTAGCTTAGAACAAACAAAACACCTATATTCTGTCAGTGGTCCGTCACCCACAAACCCTTGTGGGTTGTAAGACGAGGAAGTCTGCAAACACACATGAACTCTTCTAACAGTCCTGGTAACTATGTCACATAGCATAAGAGTTCAAACATTTTCAGTTATAAAAACTAAAAGGCCTTTTGGGGGTTCAGTCAGGTTGATGTGCATCGCCAGATAAATGTCTCACCTCAGTTTCTAGAATATTCAAAGCCACACATGAGACTCATTCATGACGCCACAGAGAAAGAAAACACAGCAGTAACAGCATAAAGAAACACCTCGACACTACGACGAGAAGAGTTGGCTACTGAGGAAGAACTTATGAACACATGGTGTTCTTTGTTTGGAGGGAAAGTGCTCGTAGATGTCATAAGTAATGTTTCAAACAGGGCAGTCACAATGAGGACCCCCAAGTGAGGATTTAATACCTGCCAATACCAAAAGTATCTGGCAACAACTTGATCTCGTATTCACTTCTTATCATGTAGACGTCTTCCTCTCATTGTCAACACATCAAAACCACCTGACTACAGAACATAACATACCTGTGCAGCAGGTAGAGCGTGTTCTCTCTGCCTCACCCTCCACCATCATCTGATCTGATCATCTGATATGAAAGCAATCGCGTCATGAGCCATTGGTGTGTGAGTCCAACATTAAACTAGCAGCCAGAGAGTGTGCTTGTCAAACATTGCTGAAGAGAAGGCCCATGATGAGTATTATTCAACCAAAATAGATAATTGTGAAGCACCACTAATCCAAAGTTACATTATAGAAAGTCCCAGAGGGGAGAAAGTGCATCAGGGTCAGAGGGGTGAATAAGGACGTACACTGTGGGCTTCAGAGCACTCTTTGTTCTGGGCACAAGCACAGAATGGCATTGTGGGATTGTTTAGTAAAAGGCTCTTTTCTTGTGCCAGCCTTCCATCGCTCGCATTTACCATCACACCCTCCTCCGACCCACGGGCAGCGATGAGCAAACTGCCTTGTACAGGAATACAATAGTCCACCAGTTCCTATTTCCTCAACGCTCTGCAGGGCTGTGGTGTTTTAGCTTTACATCTTGTGGTCAGTCAAACAAAGTCATGGCCTTGAACAAGCACAGATAAAAGGTCACATATAAAGTCAGTTCTGTGACTGACTTTGCTTTGTATAAGCTGAAGAGGTGGCTTGTACATGCAGCCATCCATTTGTCATTCGTCTGTGCTGGACCCTGCCATTTCTTCCTCTAAAAAGGGCAATAAATCCTCCATCAAGAGCGCTTAAAGCAGCCGCTCTGTTGATTTTCACAGAAACCCAACACTAATGGCCCTTTGCTTTCAGCACAGCAACCCGAGATGCCATTCAAACAGCCTCTCTTCTCGCTAACTGCCCTTTAACTGGGCTCAACTCTTTTCACAGCCCCTTTAACGGAGCCCTTTCCCCTGGAGCACAGGACTGGAGGAGGGAGAAGGAGCAAGAGAAGTGGCACCAAACAGAACAATGTCAACTGGAGAGAGTGCGAACGTGTCTTATACTCAACCTCTTTCAGAAGTTCAGTATAACTTCTTGACAAACTGCAGACTTTAAATATGGTCACTTTAAGTTAGAGAATAAGCTGCATCATCATTGTAAACTAAATATCTTTTGGGTTTTTAACCGACAAGGTTTCTGGGCTGCCTGTTTGTCCTTTCCCTGCTGAGTAAGCCGGAAACCACCAATCGAAGACAAACAGGCCGGAAAATGTACTGTAGTCAGACCGAAGCGATAAACAACTGCACCCTCAGCGACGACCTCCACTTCCTGACATTCTGAATTAGTCGAATACTGGGATGTGAGCAGGATCACTGACTAAGAAAGGGGGAAGAAACAGTTTTTCCCAAAGTTCTTAGCAGCGACTGAAACTCCTCCAGCACTGTTGATAATAAAGCATCGGCACATACGCCTACACATTGTGGAGGAAGTTAGCAGTCGTCATTAAATCTCAGGTCCCAGCAGGTTTCCATTTTTGCATCTGCAGAACTGACAGGGTTGCAAACTCAAGGATGAAATACTAAGTCTAGGGAGAAGAAAGAAATGCAAGGAGCCTCATGGGAAGCTGTGACGAAGGACAGACATGGCTAACGCCTGGGGCTGTCAGCACATTATGGAGGAAAAGGGTTCATCTCCACTCCTCTTCATCCCCGTCTCCGTTGCAGTGTCCCAGTGGCATGAAAACAGATTTAACCATCCGTGCCACTAAAGTCCCAAAACCTCCAGTCTGAGGTGGAAACATTGGCTTTAAAGAGTCCTGCTTATGTGTTGCAATGCTCCTGGATGCCGCGAACACTGTAGGAGAACTAAACGAAACTAAATCACACAATTAGATTTTGCATGAGGGACCAAGTGTTCTGGTTTATCTAGTTAAGCACATTCTACAAATAGTGTTAGATTTCACGAGTGGTCCACTTAAGAGAGACAATGTCTACGTGACTATATCTTTATTCAACTCTTTCGACCCTGAATCTCACCGCTTCTTAAGAGCTCAGGGAAGTGATCGAGCATTGCAGTGAGCAGCTCATCACTGCACACTAATAAAAATGGAGGGCTACCATTGTACACAACTCAATTGGAAAGATCAATACGAGCGGGCGGAGGAATGGGGTTTCGGGGCTTGGCGTTCGGTGTGGCGGTGGCATCGCATTCCAGTCTTTCAGACAGTGACCTCATGCTGAGCCAAGGAGTGCAAACTGACAGAAATAAGACTTTAGTTTATGGTGGGTGCTGCAGGCTTTTGTGTTCTCATTAAATACCACAAGGAAGTACGCCGGGAATGAAAAGTGAATCAGCTTCTTTGAGTACGATGCTGAGAGAAGTCACGTCTCAAGTCCTTGTGGGTAAGTCAAAAACACGTCTCAAGACTTCCAGGTCATCAAATGCTTAAACATTAAATGACACAGCATTTGTGTCATGTGTCTTTTCCCTGCAGAGGTCTGGACAGCAGAGAGGCCTGTCTTTGGAGCAGTGATGAGCACGACATGGCTGAGTGCTGTGTAAAAGGTACATTATGCTCAATTAGCGATAATGTGAGAGCCGCGGTTGTAGGCTACAATGTTTGTTTTTAACGCTGCCTTTATTACTAACCTTAATTCATCCATTTGTGCACGCCACGAGAGAGCCATTATTTGAATACCAGCTTTGAGTGAGAATTTACAGCAGTCACATGCTATGGTTGTGCAAGGCCTGCCTGATGCAATCTCATCACTTTTCGTTGTCCTTTGCCTTCAAGTCTCAAAGCAAGTCCAATTTCTGTATAGTTAAGTCTCTGAGCAGCCAAGGAGTCCAATTTAATTCTCAAGTCCTCATTTCTGAGACGATCTGCAGGCCGCGAAGTGTCGCAGTTCTTCTGAAAAGGGGCAAGAACAACATGAAGCCTAAAGGTACAGTGCTGCAGCCGTCAAACCAACGATTACACAACAAGCTGTGATGAAACATTTCTCGTACTGCAGCAACCGCAGAGAAACGGGTCGTACTGTGGAAGGAAAATATGGAAACAGACAGTCTGTAGATGAACTACATTATGTATAGTTCATCTACAGACTGCAGGTTGTAATCCTGATGAACATGATCCTCCGTGTGCCACCAGCGCTCCCGAAGCCTCCAACCTTCTGCCCCCTTCAGGGAAAAAAAGCTGGATTTCATTCATCTTGACCCGATCAATAACACACACACACACGGGGACATCTCCTCCAGCTGTTTACACACTATTGACCATCCTTTAAGGTAAACCTAATACTAAAATGACAAAAGACAAAGAAAAGCTCATTAAAGTTGCTCTGACCTTTGAAATATTTCATGGATTTTTTGTTTGCTACAAGCCTGCGAAATATGGCCAATAGGGAAGGATACGGATATAGTTCATCGGGGGATTTTATTACATTTATTTTATGTCTGCTTTGCCCCTAACCGCTCTTTAATATACACTTTAAAAAGGAGATGCATGTCGGGTAAAACAAGTAAACAATATAACAAGTAAAAGTGTACATTTTCATACTTCCAGTTATTATTTCATCTTTTTATTCTTCTTTATTTTTGATCCAATTGATCAAAGTGTAAAGGAAAATGAATGGAAAAGATTCCTTAATTCTGTTGTGAACTTGTCAAAACAGGCGTATTTGAAATTCTCTTCTGTAAATCCAATAATAATTTAAAAAGAGAAGAGATGTCCATTTCGTGTACCTAAAGGGCATTTTTCTCTACTATTAAAAGAAAAAGTCCCTTCTGGTACCTTTAGTGAGGCAAACAGGAGTCATGGGGGCTTTAAAGAGGAGCATGACATGACCTCTCAGAGGGCTTTGCGCCACAGTTATCTGTGCAGCCATATGGACGAGGAGAGAGACAAGCGGCTGGCAGACTCTCCATATGCTGTGAAGGCACTGTGTGCTGCAACAGTCCCCTAAAGAACCCAGTCTTCCCTACGCATGTCCTCCCTTAATGACTTCACCGGCGACATTTAATGTGCTAATTTGTTTCATAAACTGGAGTTAATTTGCGGCCTAATTATACGAAAAAGCATTGGTTCCCCGCTGCCCCTCTGTCTGGGGACGAGTTGCAGGGTTATTGGTTGCCTGAGAGTCTGCATTGCATTGCATGCCAACCGACCGCAGATGAGCAGTGAACGCCTCACAGTGAACGCCTCACAGTGAACGCCTCACAGTGAACGCCTCACAGTGAACGCCGTGCCAGCCTGACAGCCGCAACCTCTCCTCAGAGTCTCTGAGCGGGCCTCAGCGCAAGACGAGTCACCTCGCTTGCTCTCATCCCTAAAAGTTGCCGTTGTAACAGAGCTTGCTTTGACACACGCTGCCACACATCGACTGCAGGATTTAGCTTCTAAAGCCTGAATGAGTGCACGTCGGGTCGGTTGTGGAGCATGTCAAGAATGGTCTGCTCTCGCTTTAGGATTGAGAGGTAGACGCTTCAGGTGTGCCTGCACCGACAGCTGGCATCAACAGTTCAGGCAGCTCCACAAGTGGGAACACATTACAGTCGAGCGACCTGTTTGAGCCAACAGGAATCAATACATCTTGAATATTTATACTGCTGGAGAGAACACCTGGCTCCTGGATGCAAACAAGAGGAAATCAATACAACAATGTGGGATCAGAGCGAGATAATGGGCAAAAGACCGAACAGCACATAGCAGGCGGCTGCAGCTCAACACAGAGTCTGGTGCAAAGATCCTCTGTGAACCCACCTCTATAAAAGTCCTTGTACTGTGTGTTACTGTGCATCCACGAGTGTCTGAGATGCACAACTATTATTAACTTAGTAGTTGCAAGCTTCATGATCTCTCGCAGAAGAAAGGAAAACAACTCGAAGATGGATATCTGCACTGCCATCAAGATACAGACGGCATCCGGTTCTATGGCTTCAGAGCCGCTATCTGCTATCGGTGTCCCAGACATTAAGATACGGGTGTGGCTTCAGTAGTGACATCATGACGTGGCTTCAGCTGGTATGTCAGGCATGAAGCGATGTATAACTGCAACACAGACTCTCAATGAGACGAAATATTCAAATCGTTAAAGTAAGAGTTATCAGCTAAATGTACTCAGTAAGTACTTAAATCAATGACTGTTCTCCACTATAAGAAGAGTCAGACACAAGAGATTATAATTATCAATGGACTATCAGCACTTCAGCACGATATATTTTAGAACATAATCCTAAAACAGTCCCCACACACACACACACACACACACATTAGTATCTGTTACAGCTGCCACATGGATCGCTGATCAGCCTTTAAAGCAATGATCAATAGTCATTCTGCAGTAATCCAGAGTAAAACACTCGCCTATCCAGGATCCTGCCCTGTAGGCCAATTCCAAAATCACTTCCTACCCAAAGCATTCCACCGCCCACCCCCCCACCCCGACATCTGAGCGCATCTCTCGCAGTTACAGTATGAAGATGGTGCTCAGATTGTTCAAAAGTTCGCTAGTGGGTGTAAAAAGCATGCAGAGCAGGAGAGAGGCCCTGTGTGCTCAGAGGGGTGCATCAAGTGCATGACATGCCATTCACTGCAGACAGACAGACAGACAGACAGACAGACAGACAGACAGACAGACAGACAGAGCTTAAATGTCAAAGTCAATGCAGTGGAGATGCACACAGACAATGAGATTCCTATCGTTTGTCCGCTCCCTGCTCGGGGGGAGGGGGGGGGGAGGCGGCTCCAGTGATTGAATCCTTTGAAGAAAAACAAAAAAAAAAAACACCATGGGACAGATCTGATAGTCGTTACCTAGCAACAGGTGGTAAGAAAGATACTGGCCTGGCCTGAAGGACGGCAGGAGATGAAATCACTGTGCTCCTTCATGAATAATGGCCATTCTACATAGGATAATACCGACCTGAGGACGCGCATGAATACCAAGTGGTACTTGCGGCCCCGGTCATGGAAATTTAATGACATCACTTCTGAATGTGGGACGAGCGTGAGTGAGTCTGTACTTGGCAGAGCATCAAGCGGTGTCCTGATAGCGGTCACGATTACAGTGATGCCAAATCCAATGGAAAAATAGTTGGAGGGAGCGATACGGCAAACACTAGCAGTGGATGCATTCTGTGGCGATGAAGTGGGTTAAATACTAACAGGAATTCTTTTCCAGTTGACCAACGTCACATTAATGGACTTTTATAGCCAACTACATGACATCTGTTTACATGCACACTCGTATTACACTATTAGACATGTGGGATGTTCTGACATTACTCTGGTTCGAGGAGCATTCTTAGGAAAATGCGGCTCAATTGGGGGTTTGTCCCGCAGTTTGCGACACATGTGCGCTGAACACAGATCAACCAGCCAGCGGTTTGTAAGGCTGTGGCAGAGATGCATGCTCAAAAGGAAAGCCCACATTTCTGGTCAGAAGGGGACACCTACTTTTAAATATTCTGAAAGACTTGGATATTAACTGAACGTCTCTCTCGTCTGCTTTGTTGCTGACATGTCAGCGAATACCGACGCTGGTTAAAAGGAACAGTGTTACTGCTTGTTGAGGAGGAACATGCACTTAACAACAAGGTGGTTCAATAAAAAAGAGTCCTTTGTCGCTGATGTGCAGACATTACAGGGTGTTAACAGCACTGTTGTGTCAGAGTGAACCAATTACTTGGTGAGGGGGATTCTGTGAATCCCGGATGGCCGAAAAAGGCAAATAAACACAAGCGCTCGGCTAAATGAAGGGACGCATTTCTCAATGTGCCGCTCCGCTGCCATCACAGCAGCGATTCAAGTAATGAATGCAAGGTTCAATGGGAGCGGTAAAAATAGATGCCATTAAAAAAGGGAGACGGAGAAAGAGAAAGGGGAATACAGAGAAAGCGTGATTTTCTTCTTCTGTACTGACAGATTGAGGCCAACAACACCGACAGCATCAATACACACCCAGTGTCAATGTTTTGGCCCTCGTTAGGGCCAAAACAGTTTGGATGTTTTTGTTGAGTCATGCTTTGCAGCTTGGCCTGATACAGCTGACGCCACATATTTTGAGCCCCCCCCCCCCCACCCCACCCTTATGTCTCCTCTCACCTTTTCTTCCTTCCTTCCCTCACCTCCTCTTCCTTCCCTCACCTCTTCTTCCTTCCCTCACCTCTTCTTCCTTCCCTCACTTCCTCCTCTTCCTTCCCTCACCTCCTCTTTCTTCCTTCCCTCACTTCCTCCTCTTCCTTCCCTCACCTCCTCTTCCTTCCCTCCCTCACCTCCTCTTCCTTCCCTCAACTCCTCTTCCTTCCCTCAACTCCTCTTCCTTCCTTCCCTCACCTCTTCCTTCCTTCCCTCACCTCTTCCTTCCTTCCCTCACCTCCCCTCACCTCTTCCTTCCTTCCCTCACCTCCCCTCCCCTCTTCCTTCCTTCCCTCCCCTCTTCCTTCCTTCCCTCACCTCTTCTTCCTTCCCTCACCTCTTCTTCCTTCCCTCACCTCCTCTTCCTTCCCTCACCTCTTTTTCCTTCCTTCCCTCACCTCCTCTTCCTTCCTTCCCTCACCTCCTCTTCCTTCCCTCACCTCCTCTTCCTTCTCTTCCTTCCCTCACCTCCTCTTCCTTCTCTTCCTTCCCTCACCTCCTCTTCCTTCCCTCACCTCCTCTTCCTTCCCTCACCTCCTCTTCCTTCCCTCACCTCCTCCCCTCACCTCCTCTTCCTTCCCTCACCTCCTCCCCTCACCTCCTCTTCCTTTACATCTCTGCTAAAACTCAAAGAGTCTTCTGGGGTCATTGAGTTTGCTTCACCATGGCAACAGCAGCTGCAGCTGTGTCACAGGCAAATTTATTTTCATCTAAACACACTTACAGCTGCAACGCCATTTGAATAACCCTGGTTCTGAATTAGGATTTGAATCAACAGCCTACTATTGAAAACATCCAAACATACCGAGTGTCACCTGGTGGGATGGCCTCAGAACCGCCAGAGTAACGATTAAACACATAAGACCACGAGCCAGGCCCGTGTTGGCGAGGACGAGAGTGTTTTATAGTGTAATAAGATCCGTCATTTCCCACAAACTACAGTAAAAGATGGCAGACGTAATGCCACCAAGGTTACATGTTCTCGAGTTGAATCTGATTCAAGCAGCAGAACAAGTGTGAAGAAATAAGGCTGAGTGACTTCACACGCCTTGTTCCATCACCCTCCCCCCCCCCCCATCTCCCCTTGGGAGTCATAGTTTACTTCTTTAACGCACCGATATATTCAGGTAACTTTTCAATGTGAAGGTTTTACTTAGTGCTCGAGATCCGTCGGGTAACAGTGAAAACATTACGCCGCAGTGCACAGTCAGCTCTTACCTTGCACGTCATCATGTCGCTGACCCTCTGCTGCATGGACTGCCCGGCTTTGGGTCTGACCAGGAGGTAGAGGGCTTTGACCTCAGGGCACGCCCTCAGCAGCTTCTCCACCAGCACTTTCCCCATGAATCCCGTGGCTCCTGTGATCAGCACGTTCTTGCCGGCGTAGTATTCCGGTATGGACGCCATGCTGCTGCCCGCTGGGCCGCTGCAGATGTCCGTCAGTCTGGTCTGTCCGTCTGTCGCCTGCTCTCCTGAACCTCCGAGGCCCAGCTCTTCTGACACCTCCTGTTTAGGAAGGAGGAGGATATGAATGTGAGGGCTGCCAGCCACATTGTTTAAATACTGTTATCAGGAAGATGAGGTCAAACATATGAAGCCATCAGAGGCAAACACACACACACACACACACACGGGACGCCGTGACCTTACGGCTCTACTGTTCTGCCCTCCATCATGACCCAAGCCACAGCACAGGATGTACAGTACGACTACAATCACACAAAAACAACAATATTCCACCGGACCTTCTTCTATCTGCTCCCAAAGAACACTTTAACTTTTGTTTTGGAGACATCGCATGACATCCGCAGCCGTCACCGTGTTTGTTTAATATTTCTCGTTGCACAAGGTCTTACTGTCGTCACATGTGAGGTTTCTCAGAACGCAGCTTGTCGTGTTGACTCGGGGTTATCCTCGCATGATGATGAGATTTACATGGAGACTCATCCAAACCCACATTAGCTGGAGGCCTTGCTGGTTAGCCACAACATTTACACGGCAATCTCGACCCGTTTAATTGAAGTCAAAATCAAGAATGGCTCAAGCGACACACCTGCTAAGACATTTACGTAAGATAAAGTGACCCAGACTTCTTTGTTCGACGGCTATAGTGTGCTGCCAAACATTAACCGTCACGCCGCCACAGAGACAATACTACAGCAGGCATTTCAGGACATAAACGTTGCATTGGAAGGTCATCACGACGGGATTACGGCTCTAGGAAAACCCTGTGAGGAAGAAAAATACTTAAGTGTGTGGCCAATGGTTAAAGTAAGTAATGTAAGTAATGCTGCCAAACGTTTACAGTCTGAGACTTTGTCCTTTTTCCATGACCGTCATGTGACTTCAGCAGTTTTCTCTGCGAGGCTTGCTGCAGCGACGAGTCTTCTCTGATCAAAGCCTTGTGTTGGATGTGGGGGCTAAAAGCTCACAACCACGCTGCCAATGTCGCCGTTCATTTGTGTGTAACCATGACAATGATGCACAGATCCATCACACGCCTCTCAAAGGCTGGATGGGGATGCCACCTATTTGTACAATTTTGCACTTGGCAACAATAACGCAACATTTCGCCAAGACAGACGCTCGATCAGCACTTTCAGTGACTCAGTGGAGCTTGTGATTTGTACATAAGATGAGTTCCCCCCCCCCCCCCCCTGCTTCTTTCATCATCTCTCCTGGGCTGCAGATTTCCGGCATGTCTGCCCAAAGACAGAAGACAGAAATCAAATCCCCCCCCGAGCCAAACGCGCTCAGATATCAAAACAATCTTGTATTTAGTTGCTTTCCTTCTATTCTGCCTGCGCTTGCAATATTGAATTACACTCTCTTAAAAAACACACAGAAAAAGTGTGTGTGTGTGTGTGTGTGTGTGTGTGTGTGTGTGTGTGTTTGATTTCGCTGGTTTGCAGTGGAAACGGTGAGTCACAGAAACGAAGGCCAGGCTTTCGAGCTGAAAGTCAACTGAGTTTTACACTCACACCAATATTGGCAGATTATTTTTAATCCCTTTTATCTGGATCTATAATTTACAGACAAGGTAATGTATACAGAGCGACTGCTTTGTATGCACAGACACCAAAAAAAGGTCAGTCAAGGTCCTGTGCCGACTGAGTCCCCCGACATTCCAGCTTTGTGCTTCACAGAGAGTCCCTGTGGACACGAGGACGCGAGCAGGGGGGCTGAAAGTCACTACGGATTAACGCCTGACAATGGAAACGTTCCTGCAGCTGGAGAAAAGTTGGAATGGACGCGCACATCCCAGATTCATGACACTCAAATACACACCCACTACTGCATTCTCCTGAGGTTAGACCGGCCCACCTCCAGCCTCTCCCTCCGCCTGTCAGTCAGGCCGATGATGTCCAGCCTCCTGCTACAAGCCAACGAGGGAGAAGGAGGGAAACTGGTGATGTGAAGAAGTCCGGTTCGTGTTTCTCTTCGTACAGAAATCACAAAGTGTACTAGTGCTGTGGATTAGGGCGGGGTATCTGTTCTCGATACCTTTAAAGTATCAACCAAGATAACCCAGTAACGTAATACGATTGGCCCACCACCTCGGAAAACACAACAAATACAGTCTGCGGTGTATTTCAGAGAAGCTACGAAACATTTAAATAAAGTATAGAAATACCGATGTAGCGTTTTGTACAGTTGTTTAATAAATATCTTGTGATGGTGGAAATAAAAAAAGGTATCAAATGTAGTACTCTATTGGTATCACTTTAACAATACCCAGCCCTACAGGGTATCATTAGAAGTTTTCTTTTTTCATTAGCAGCTGCCTGACAGTATCTTATAATTCCCTGAACTTGTCCTCCTCAATCATACGCACAGTGAAGGACGATCTCCGACGATGCGTGTCATTATTAACCTTGTCGAGTTGTCACTGTAAAAAGGATGCCGTCTTATTCATCAGTCTGTATTATGACTTGAAAGTTAAAGTCGACGTACTTGGCAGCAAGGACGCGCGCTGAAACCTTAAGGGACCAGCTTCTCAGGTTATGATGCCATCTTGACAAAGTGCTGCGTCATGTCACTCAGGGTCATTTCAGAAATAAAATTAGGAAATGCTCAAGGCGTAAGAAAACAGCTCAGCTGCACTCTGGCCCCATTTCATGTTTCCTTTTCTTCTGACGGACGCTTTTTCTGTGCGTCTCTTCAAAGCCTGGCTCCCCGGGAGGTTGTTCTGTAGTCCTTTTGCTGCCTCCGGCCTTTCCTCACACAAGCCCTCTATTAGTAAGTCAGCCGAGAGCTGCTGAGACACGGGCAAAAACCGAGCTCTTACAGCTGCACACTGGCCGAGACCATTATAAGTGTACAAAAGCCGACAGAGGAGGGAGGGAGGGAAAACTAGAAAGAGCTAAATGCAGCCAATAATTAAAGGAGCATTAGTCAACTTGAATGTCATTGCTAAACCAGTTCTCTAATCAACACATTGCCAACATTGTAAAGAAGCTGAGTGCTACCACAGCAGGGAGTCTTTTTTATATCCCGGCGACAACGTGGAGATACATGGTCCAACTGGTAAACTCAAGCAAGGAGCCACTAACAGTGTGTCGTTGCAGGAGGCGTAGCGTGAGCAGCAGCAGCAGCAGCAGCAGCAGCTTTAGTGCGTCTACACAGGAGGAGATAAGAAAGGAAATGAGCAAGTCTGGGGTCGAGTAATGACAGGATCCTGAGATTAGATTGGTAAGATATACAAGATGAGTGACTTTGTTTTAACTAGAAAGTGATAAAACCAATTGCGCAACTTTTTCCCGCCAAAATTTGGAGCCATTAACAAAGACTTGATCCGTGTCTATTAATCTCCATCACTGTAAACAGATGCATCACTACGACACATCCCAGCGTCCTCCAGCTCGACTCCCCCGCTCCAGTACACGAGGTTGTGACATTATTGCCCCTTGCACAAACCCACGTAATTGAACAGCACATTTAAGGGCTCTTATCCCAGATTGCAATACCGCACCAAAACCAGCAGGTCTTCTCTTCCACTTGGTTCTTTCCAAGGCAGCGAAAGGCTAATCTAATTAGAATTCATTATATTAGCCTTGGGCTTTAAGGCCAGGTTCGGTCCTACACGTGAAGGTTGTTGATCACTATCAGATATCTGGCCACAGGAGATTCAGTTTGAGAGAGAGAGCTTATGTTTCTGTGTGTTTGCATACGTGTGCATCAGTACATTGTCTACATTATGTCTGATGGCAGAGGGATTCTGTAATTACACCAGCCGTCTCTGAGTGACACAGCCTCTCGCTGCTGTGGTGTCAGTTTACGCCTGGCTCAGACCCAGACTGGCAATCGTACTCCCGAGTGCTGCGGTCGGGCCGAGAGGTCATGAACTTGCACTGTGGTGATCGTGGTATAGATCCCTTTCTTTTCTTTCCAACAGAAGTGTAGAACAAAGACACAAGGGCTAGAATGAGGTCAAAAAGAAGAAAGTCCATTTCCTGTTAATGATCTAATAATCCAATTTCATTCAGTATTTTTCAACCATGTCTTTCTATAGGGTGTAAGACATATTCTCTGAGCATAGAAGGTTGACAGTGCCAATAAAAAGGTCTATAGTTTGGTGGTTTCTCTGAAGCCTGCATTTAGTGAACAGCTTTCTTACTTGCAACCATAAAAATCCTCAGCAGGTAGACATTACCTTTACACTAACCTTCAGAAATAACTGCAAGACGAAGGACACAGAGAGCCGACCTCCGCCAAGGCTGTTTCCATAAGTGAAACATTTACATTAGTCATTAACAGATGCTCTTATCCAGAGCGACTTACAGTGAACCGACAGGGAACCTACAGGGACAGTCCCCCTGGAGCACCTCGGGGTTAAGTGCTTGTGCCTTCTGTTCGGAAACCTAACCACTAGACCACCACCACCCACATAACTGAAACATAATGCGTGCATTCGGTCAGCGATGCAGATCCACACCAAAAGGTAATGGGTTCTCCCTTGGCCCGTGCGACACCCTTCCACCAAGTTTCATTATAAAAATCGGCTGTTTTTCTGGCTGAGGTAAAGAAAAGACACATCAATACTAAAGCCGGATGTATGATCGCCAGGATTCCTTGAAGCTCGGTGTCAGGGCATTTACGCAGGAAACGTATCACGACATCGCCGGTCAATTACAAATAAAATATTGATCGGACAAGGTAAACCAGAAGAAGAAGCAACGTGAAGACTATAGTTAATAGAAACTGAACACCGCGGCGTCACCAGGAGCCACAAGAACTGACAGGACGACCACACCCGTTAGTGGTGGTGCAGAAGTGTCCAACATCTCCCTTTACTCCTCACTATAGAGCAAACCATACGAGGTGGGGGTTACTGAATTCAGGACACATCCTTGGATTTGTTTAATTCCTCCCAGCATGCACTTGTTTTTGCAAATGACAAAGAAAGATCCATTCAAACCCCCAGCAGCAAAGAGCCCAGTGGTCCTTCCTGATCCATTTGAAACAGCCATTACCACAGCGGATGACAAAGAGCCCTCCCTTTCAGCAGCCTGACACGCTCACAGACACGCAGTGGGAACAGGACGTGATTGGTGAGGCAGTTTCAACACGTTATCCCAGAAACAGACCAGGGCAAATGCCACAGCTGCCCTGTCACTTATCCTGCAGGCTCATTTTCCATGGATCAGGATATCACTGAGGCATAGTGGCCAATTCCTCAAAGCTGCTTTCACCACTCCATATAACACATTTGCTGTAGGGGTGATCATCCAATATCACAAGCTTCAGTGGCATTATCCAAATCAATGCAACGTGTTATGCACATTACTTTTAATGTGTCAGTTATGGACCAGGGCCAAAGCTCAGACCTCATATCTTACATGCCTTTTTATAGATTTGCAATCTTCATAATATATCTGGGGTATCTGTATCGTGACACTAACATCCATATCACACAGCATAGCGGGGAATGATTGCTCAATAATTATAGTCACATATATATCCAAGAGTGTAAAACCCCTGTGGTACGATAGAACTACACACAATCTAGTTACTCGTGGCTTGTCCGTGCTTTTGAACAACAACCAGCTCTCGCTCGCAAGGAAACCAATATCTGTGACAGTCATTTAATCAGGTATCGTGTGCAAAGATAGATTACAGCGAACACGCAACTATAAGAGTAATGCACTACTTCACACACACACGATAGCTTCACCTTGTGCTGCTGCCAGCCAGGTTTATAATTAATGACACGGGAGCTCTGCCGTCAATTGGTGAGCCGCTCTGAGCATCTCATCCATCCAATATGCAGATTAGAGCCGAAGTGGAACCAACAGTTGGTTTTGGTGCTGGTTTTGAACACGAGAGGCAGGAACATCCACACGTTGGTGGATAAATTAGGATACATGCAACAGGATTCAACACTATAGCAGCATAATCTTTTTGCAGTTGGTGAAAGTGGCACGATGGAAACACCCTCGTGTAGAGTTGTGATGTCACAATAGCTTGTTTTGTGTGAGCAACAGTCTAAAAAGCAAAGATATTCAATTTACAACATGAAAAGGTAACGCTCAGACACAAACCCACAGAGAATCGACTGCAGTTTCCAAACAGAACACCAGAAGGTTGTGAGTTCAACACCAGGCCTGCCGCCCTGAGCAAGATGCTTAACCCTGAGCTGCTCCAGGGAGACTGTCCCTGTAGTTAGTTCACTGTCGCTCTGGAGAAGAGCGCCTACTAAATCACACGTAATGTCATTTTTCTCAAGGGTCAGTGGAGACCAAAATAGTTTTTCCACTAATTGTTTCCACACTACAGCAAACTGTAAGGGCTTTGCCCTGCACAGTAAATACATGTGTATACCGTCAAGTCAACTTTCTGAAGGGCTTTGTTAAATATCAGATAAAAGCGGGTTGTTTACGGTCTTTGATCTGCCTTTAACAAAATGCGTCATGGTTCATTTCAAAGCAGCCTGGGAGTGGCTGCCTTTATCTGCTCTGTGCGCGACCAACACTGTGATGCATTGTGTTGCCAGCGTGAAGGATGCAATCACTATAAGCTCCCGCTCTCTCGTTTCTGTTCGACTTATCGGCGGGCAAGACAGAATACCCTGCTAGATGTTTACGCTCAGGTCCCGGGGAAAGAAAAGATTGTCAAGTTTAAAAGGGGAAGCTATGCATAGCCTTGGCTGCAAGCCATACAGAGCATGCAAAGGAGGGCTGGGCGTTCATCCAAATATCATCATGTCAGACACAGACTGTCAGGTTGGGCCACACCGCCACAGACATCACTAATGGGGTCCAAGACAAACATCACTCCAAATTATCTCCAGAGGCCTTTAAAATGAACAAACGTTCAACTAAAGGACACACAGAATGTGAGTTTGAGTTTCCTGTGACAGCAAGAGCAACGTTGACAGTTTTGGGGAGGTCACAGTGACTTTAGTCCACTAAAGTCTAATCAGTTCATCCTCGAGTCCAAGTGGACGTTTGTGCCAAAATTGAAGAAATTCCCCCCATGCGTTCCTGAGATATGGCGTCCATGAGAATGGGAGTAACATACGGACAGACGGGCGAATGGACAACCTCCTGCTGCGACTGTGGCAGGCTTAACAATACGCCACATTAAGGAAACCAAAATATCCCTTCATGCAGCCTTTACGTCACCTCTTGGAAAGGGGGAAGCCTGCGATATAGGGACACGATGTTTGTCAGGAACGCTTTTATTTATTGTGTTTGCAGAACGTGTTAACATCTCACACACACACACACACACACACACACACACACACACAGCGCATGTTTTACACCACTCCCAAACTATGTGCAAATAGATGTTTTGTGCCTTTCTTTCCCTCTTCTAGGTGCTATGGAAAGGTTATCATGACCGAGCTGTTCACCTTTGGGTGGTTTATTACTCATCAGGTGACTCACTCCTCTCTTACAGTAAACCCCCCCCGTGTATTGAAGTTTGTTTAGACATGTGCAAGTACAAATTACAGCCCTGAGGCCACAGTGCAGATTCATCCAGGGGCTGAGTTGCATTAATGCTTTTAAATGTGTAATCAGGGAAGCCCCGCACCCCCCTGCACGATTCTGGGGAAGTGACAACAGATTACTGTAACTGAGAAAGTGATGTCGCAACAACTGCTCTTGCAATGTTAGGTGAATGTTTCGCAGCGTGATGAGCGCATCACGCTGCGAAACATTCACCTAACATTGCAAGAGCGCTCACTTCCTTCACCGAAACCAGTGCACAAGGTCGAACAGGCGGTAAGAATAGTGAAGTCGGCTCTATCCCAATCTGGCATCAAAATATGTGAACCAATATTGACTGTTCTGGTCTAGCAGTTAGTGTCAAGAGAAAGTGTTTAAGTGTGTAAGTGTGTAATTTAGTGCACGTTTTATTCTTTAAGAAGGTTTTACACTGCCTGCTTTTGTTTCATTCTTAATTCAATATTTATTTTCTCCCTTTCCCCACTCTTTGTAACTTCTTCTATATTCAATTAGATTCGGGAGACTGTGATCTTTGTAAGAGATCAGAGGGGGGTGGGGAGACTCCCTGCCAGGAAGCGCCTCTCCATTACCCTCCAGTGACACGCCATTAAAAGGAGCACCATGGGGTGCAATGTCATCCAACCCGTCGGATATCCCGCTGGTTATCAGCAGCCAGGAGGCTCACAGTGTTCTGTTTGAACCGACTGGTTTGCGATCATCGCAGCACATTTACTACAAACGATACACGTTACATCAAAGCTCCACGTTATCACGCGTTATCATCTTTGATTCAGAATGATGTCTATACATTATTTACCATCATTCAACATACAACATTCAAACACACTTGTAAAAGGTCTGTTGGGATCACACTCGATGTCGAGCTGATGCCCTCCCTCCCCCCCCCGCTCATTCATCCTCACCATCCACAGCCCGGCTCCTCACATGAGGAACAAACACAGGTGCAGGGACAGCCTTTACCGCCTGGCCTTGCTCTGAAGAAAAGGCACAGCTGGCAGCTAAACCGTGTATTACTTTTAGCCGATTTGGCTTTAATACCTTTCAGTACTTCTTTTTTTTTTTTTATTCAACACCTGCGTTTTCTATTTACTGGACATTTTATTGCAACATTTATGTACGAGAGCTCTGGTTTGACTGGCACGCCTATAAAAAGGTGAACACAGACGTGAGAAGAATCTGTAACACACTTTCCAATTACAGCAAAACATAGTAAATGACAGTGAATGCTGCTGGTGAAGTTGTTTCCCCGCGTCTGCTGTAATGTGAACGAGGATATAATTAAACAGGTCGGGCTCATGTCAAACAAACATGTCATCTGCAGAACTAACAACGTTAGGTAAACATGTTAAACAGTAAATAACGACACTAAATATCAGCATTTAACGTCGTTGTTGGAGGTTATATCCAGAGAATAAAACTCTGAGAGTAAACTGATGACGTTGATCTTTGAGGACACGCTCATATGAATGAGTGTTTACTGGGAGCCTCCTTCCTTTAATGCAGACAGTAAACAATGTGATTGGTGGTCGTGCATCTAAAAGATTCCCCTGGAGGCGGCAGATCCATCCAAGCAGTTTATATCGTAATAAATGTCCAAAGTGAGACGTACGATTTTTTGCACGTTACGTCATAGAACAGGATCGATTGACTAAACCTAACATGTGTGTGAAAGGTGGCAGAACACGGGTTTGTCTCCTCCACACGCACGCACCGACTGACGATATAAAAAGAGATTTACCATCCATGCAGTGGCTGTTTATCTGCTGAAGAGGGAAGCACCCTGCAGCCCCCTCAGCCCAGACCACATCATCTCTGAAACTGCTGAGAGGCCAGGGAGCAGCTCCCATCATGCCTCTGCACTGTACCACAGTACTACTCTCTGGGTTATGGCAATGCATGGAGGGAAAGAGCAGAAACAGATGTATAAAGAAGCACATGTGTACAACGGAGGGTTGTGAAACAAGAGAGCTGAGGGGGTTTGCAGGAAGAGTTGTGGCTGGAGGTGTGAGAGAGCACAGGATGAGAGGCTGCACACAGGTTCAAAAAATCTGCCTTGCTTCGTTCTTTGCTATGAAATCCAACAATGTCAACTTTCTAACTTCTCAGAAGCCACATGTGCGATTTTAGGAGCCAGAAAGGAACTCGTGTTGAGGATAAAATGCTTTGTGGCAGCATGTGATCATACTTAGCGCAGCTATAAATACATAAATGAGCACACACACACACACTCAGGAACATGCGTGCACACTTACCTAACACTTATCTGAGAGCAAAATATAGGTCATCTTGTGATGATAATTAGACTTCTATTTGTGATCCTGATTTAGAAAAGCAGCTGGAGACACGTTTCTCATTTAGTCTCTTGTTAAATGAGATGATCACACATCAAAACACTTTGAGGGGAAATCTCACAGTTTGCACAAAATGAGCCTGTTAGACGTTTTTCTAAATAAAAAAGAAAAGTGCTACTAGTTTCGAAACTTGACATGAACTGTTTTACTTTATTATGAAGACAGTCAACATCATGCAAGTTCAAACATGTAATATTGATCTGGGTACTTATTGTGTGTGAATGATGTCAATATACAGTGGCAGAATACACAGTTTTGTAGGAATCTATGAAATTATGCTGATTGTTTTGATGATGAGACACTTTAAAAGTAGCGCTGGACATGTTCCAGTTTCTTAAATATCAGCATACGCTGCTTTACTTTGTTTTATATCATCGTAATCTGAGTAGTTTGTGGTTTTGGACTGTTGGTAGGAAAACACAAGTCACTTTGACCAGCGGGAAATAATTGTTACTATTTGACAGAAAATAAAATGAAATAAACTTTTAAAACAATTAATGCAACTTTTAACTTCTCCGTCTGTCTATGACCTCTGTCCTGGTTCCCCTAATTTAATTTAAATTTAAATAGACATGACACCCTTGCACTTTAACCTAAAAAGGGTGGCACAAGCATGACATATGGCAACAGCAACGCAGCCATTGAATCATGAAAAGCACACAGTCTACAGTTTATTCCCACATCCCAAGTGTAAAAATAGAACTGTGATAAAAAGGTAGAGAGATGCCTGCTCTGATGCGAAAAGCACTCTGTCCCAAGCTCTTTGTACTGTAAACACGTGTCTAAGTCTAAATTAAAAATCATATGCAACACCACACATGTTCTCTGGAAGGGAATTTCCATTATGGCTGAGATGTGTGGTCTGATGTGGACTCACTTAATCTCAGAATATAAAAAAATTAAAGCCAAAAGACTGATCTGAACACAAACTGCTGCACAGTTGCACGATGCATTCATGATCTGGTGTCAGCTGGGCTTTTCTGTCATCTCAGTCTTACCAAATGAGCCAAGAGGGGAGTCAAGCCGTTCGCCTCCACATGGCTAACCACAAACACGCGCAGGAGAAGCGACATGCGGTCAGTTCCGGCTTTACCGTTCGTAAAAGGTCTCCCTTTTCTACACAGACACTGGTATTCATACGCTTTTAAAACTATTTAGCGAAATTAAGATTTTCACAAATCTGGGCCAACTCTCCATTAAAACAGAAACATTGTTAAAAGTCCACTTCCGGTAAAGAATTTAAAAATAAAACAAAAAAAGTGAAGGAAGGAAAAAGTACCATCATTAGGTATGCCAACTATTTTATCTAATAGAAAATATTTTAAAATGCCCATTTTCAGGAGTTATGAGGCCAACATAAAGATATTTCAGCTACTTAAGATGTAAAAAAAGAGAAAAGCATCATCCTAACATTTGAGAAACTGTTTCAGAAATTCATGTTTGATGGTAGGCTAAGTATAAGTAATGAAAACTCCCTTTGTCCCTTGTGTAAAACAAGGCTCAAGTTTGGCATAATCTGGCAAAAACACAAACCCTCCATTGATTTCACAGCACTTAACTCTAATTGGCAAGGGAGCGGATGATTATATATCAAATTTAAAGGGTCTACTTTTAAGGTAAAACAAATATGTGTTCAGAAACTGTTCCACACATACTGTCAAATTAGTTTAGCTCAAGGCATCCGATATGTGGTTTAATTGTAAATCTCGTATTTTATTTCTTTGTTACATTTCTTGTGCTTTTGTTTTGAAGGTTCCAGCCCAAACTTCCGCTCTCGGTGGTGTTAACGGCTGCTAGCTTGCCGGCAGCTGCTCCACGCTGATTGCGGCTCGAGCTGTGCCGCTACCCGCCTCCCTGCTGTCACAGGCGGCTACACAGCTCCGTGCTAACTGTGTGCTACTTACACAACTCACAACTTCAGAGTGAAACAAACAAATTATTAAAAAGCCAAACACTATGAATGTGTGTGCACGGAGACGGTCCCAGCCCCGGTGTGGTGATGCTCACCCCCGCCGCTCCGACAACACAGCCAATAAAACCAATGAAAGATGCTCCGGCAGCGGCGTGCCACAACACATCTCTGCGTCCCAAAATCCATATTAACATCCTGAATACATGTGCAAACAGAAGTAAAATCCTTCCTACCGTAGACATGGGCAGGTGCGGGCGGCTCCTTCCTCTTGCGGCTGTCAAAGAGGCTGTGTGGTGCAGCAGCTGCGGACTCTGTGCCTCCTCCCACCGGCCGCCTCTGGGCTCTGGCTGCTGGGATACTTCCACTGCTCTGCCGACAGCCTGTCTGTTTGTGTCTCCGGCAGGTAGACTGACTGACTGACGCGTCACCTCGCCACTGGGCCCTCCCCTAGTACAAACCGAGCGTCACGCCAAACTTCATTCAAAAATCTGGGAAGTTAACGTTGCTTGTCTGATATGAGTGGTTGTTCTTTGGAAAACTCACTTTCTCTCTTTATGATCAATAAATATTAAATTCGGCATATGCAAAACACAAATATAAAATATTATTTCACTGAAAGATAACTTTTAAATAGTTTATTGTAAAGATACTCTAGTTTTGACAATAACTTTTGAATATAGTTTAGAATGAACCTGCAAAAGCTTGAAGAAGAGAGTGAATGATGATAGGCAAACTAAATAAGGAATGAATTCAAACCCAGTTCTTAATTTATACCACAGAGAGAATATGAGATGTAGTCTATTCTTGTGGTTTTATCATTTCAATGTTTACTGGACTCCAATTAGAGCAAAAAAATAAGACCATTCATTTGAGAAATCAGGACCATTATCCATGTCCACTCAATGATGCGATACACTTTAAGGGTCTCTAAATCATTTGAAACAATACACGATTTATCCTCGAACATAAAATGGTCTATTGATCGCTGTTAAACTGAATCCATTGTTCATTCTGCTGCTAAAACATCATGTCAGTACAGTCCCTTATTGACACCCACATAGATCGTAGATCATTCTCCTCCCTCATTGCAAAGCACTGATGTATAATTAAAGTTATCAAGTACCAGGCATCAAACACCACCATGGTTATTACATCCAGCCTGTTGCCTGGAGGACACTTTAAACTCCACTCGGTGCCATTATCCCACATCTTACTGCTTTGATTATGACTCAGTCATAGTTTGCACTCAGCTGAAGGGCACAAAGTTAGATTTTCTTTCCAACTAACTAGAATATAAATCGACAAAATGAACCTCTATACAGCTGTGAAAGTATGCACGCAGCATGACTTCTGCAGATGGTAGAACATGTTGCTTACATGCATGCTTGTGGCAACTATTCGAAGGCAATGCACCTTATAAATAGTGTCAATATGCATAAAGACGTGACTGCTAACTGGGCTCTGCAGGTAACAAGCAGGCGACATGTGTGTAGTCTTTTAAATGTGTGTGTTCCTCAGAGACATTAGGGCCGCATGTGAAAAATGCATTTTGAGTTCTGAGGTCTACTCCAAACTCAGAACTCAAATATATTTTTCACTTGTGGCCCTAATCTTCTTCTTCTTCTTCTTCTTCTGTACATTTGTACCCACCCCACCAGGATTCAGGTTGAATCTCTTGCTGATTGCAGGAATGTTTACGTCTGAAACACTGTGTCTATGTGTTTGTGTGTTTCAGGATTACTGAGCATGAAATGAACTCTCTCGAGCCTGTGCTGAGCTGATTACTTTTTCCTGCAACTCTTAGAAAAATCTAACTAATAACAAAGGAATAGACCTCTCCTGTTTTGTCAACCTACATAGCTTCTCCGTAAAAGCATCACGCTGCTAAGGTAAACCCTTGTTTACCTTAGTGTTTTTTGGTGCAGTCTTCTTGAAGGATGGACTCTTTGTGTTATCTCTGCCCTGCAGTTATTTCACTTGCAATATGTTTAGTTTTGATGACATGCTAAAGAATGAAGCAATTCAGTGAGGGAGCACCAGAGACGTCGGAGGAGGAGGGAAAGCAATCCATCAAACACTGACAAACAACAAACCTGAGTCATGTCTGCTGCTGCACACATTAGTGTGTGTGTGTGTGTCAGATGCAACTGTGATTCAGGGATGTGAGCCATACGGGTAAACAGTCATTTGTGCAGCTTAGATGAACACTTTCAACTCCTAAAGCTGCTGTAACACCCTGCTCATCATGCGGCCGCATAGTTTAGCATCTGCAGAATATATGATTACCTTTTTTTTATATATATATATATATATATATATATATATATATATATATATATATATATATATATATATATATATATATATATATATATATATATATATATATATATATATAGTTTTTAAGGGAATGAATGAATTTCATTGCATTTGATGCACAACTGTATTCCTTTAAATATATTTGACAATAAACTTGAACTTGATTCGAGCCCGACGATGTGCGAGTTGTTTCTTCTGAGTTAAAGGTTGTTCTTCAGCTCCTGGGTTCAGAGAGAGCACAGCAGTGTGCAGGCTTGCACTGAGCATGGAGACATGAGTACAGCTCTGGATAGATTCACCCCTGTGGAGAGTACCAGCAGCTTCCAGCTGGCAGCAGGCAGTGCTTCGTCTCTCACCCTGTGTCTGTTCTCCTCTCCGGTTGATGCACAGACCTCAGTGTATATACAGCGTGATACAATTACAATTAATTATTAAGTTCAAGGTTTGCCTAAATGTAAAGTCTCATCTTTAATTGATCATGACACTAATTGCAATCTGTATTTTCGTGGAAGTGTCTTTCAATTTCCCAAAGAGGTTGAGGGTCATGTAAATGTCTACCTAAAACACAAGAGCAGAGATGTTATTCAAATGGTCATAACTGAACATGTTTGCACCACAAATGTAATGTTTATGGAATCACATCATCACATTGGACGATAAGATTCCTACAGCATTTTGTAAGAGGGCGTTTCTGACTAATAACTTTATGTAAGCTAAACAATTATGACACCAAGCGGCATGAAAAGATATGCCTGGTCTATACTGACCTCTAGTGGAGATATGTAGATTGTGCACACAAAGCATTAAACCATTGGACTCTTTTGCACCTTCACAAGGTGGGCAGGAAATGATCAACATTGTGCACATATACACCCAATCAATGCTTTAAGGCCAATTCTTTACGTATTACTTCCTGTATTTCACCTGGCTTATGATGCCCCCATGTGGCCAAACAGTGACACTACAACAGTACAAACACACTTTAGACAAGAATCCAACTTTTTGTTACCCAATGCTATTGAATCCCTTAATAAATCACACAGCAGCATGTCCCACATAAATCTTTCATGTGTCAAGATTTTCTTTTATTTTGACAGCTTTTCAGAATATCATACAGGTAAACAAGATTTTTGCAAAAAGTTAATATATCCATAGTGTTGCATTTCATAAAAATAGTTGCTCCACTTAGTCTTTGTGACCATCGATAGTACACGGAGTCGTATTTATAGAGATATTTGTTGAGGGTCTATACACTGCTATAACACTACACAGTGATACTGAGCCGCTCGGTGTAGCGCGTGCGGTTATTTCAGCACGCGCATCTTTTACACCTCGAGATGGTTTTTTTTGTTTGTTCTTTTTGCTTTCCGTAGCAAACTACTTACAATTTGGCTCAATGGAGACAGCTCAGGTGTGGAAAGCAGTGAGTTGTGCAAAGGTTGAGCAAAAAATACGCACAATTTTTTTTTTGTTTCTGCTTCAAACTGAAAATAAAAGAAGAAGTCCGGTCAAAATGGTGCATGATGAAGAGACGGTGTGTAGGCAGCGTTTGCACAATTTACTTCGGGACTTGTTTCTGATTTTTTTTGCCGCCTGCACAGCATCTACAAGTGTCCGGCTGCTGGACGTCTCCAACATGATCTTTCCCCAAACCCTCCGAGAGAGATTGTGCTTCACAGTCAGTCCGCTTCTTCCTTGTGTCATTACAACTTTTTGTTCTGGTATTATGACTTTCTGTTAATGTTCTTTCATTCAGAGGAAAGATCGTAAATGTTCACATCAGCAGACATGAAACATTTGTTGATCTCAAAATTGACAATTTGCGTCAAACCTCCTGCCCCATGAACACCACGCGTTCAATCACAGTTGAGCAACTGTAGCTATGCATTTCTCCACATGTTGAAGGCGCGTGCACGTCCTAACATTACAACCTTAAAAGTAAAAACATACCGTTTAAAAGCACAAGCATGTGATGTGATGATAGCATGAAATATCATATTAAAAACACTGGGACGACTTAGCTCTACCGTGTAATAGCTTACATAGATCATTAACTGGTGAGGATGCTAACTCTTTACTTGTAGCATAAGTATGTCGATAATAAAGACCCCCCTTTTTTGGGAGATATTTCAAATGAATCCGCTGTAAACATTAAAAAAGTCAGCTAAACATTAGCTGAATTAGCTAGCTACAGCTGCAAGTCGTTTCCTCTCAGCGGCTGGAAGAGCTGCTTTTGTTTTGTAATCAAGGAGCCATTGTTTCAAAAGTCACTCAAGAATTTAAAAGACGTTAATCTGCCACCGAAAGCTTGACGAGCATAGCAACAGTAACAAAGGGGAGCAGAGCTGAGCAAGTTGTCAATTTTGTAGGTTGTATAAAAAAACGTGCACCTGTGCATTTAAACTTCAGCCTTCAAATAGAGTCCGATTGTGGGGCAGGTGTGTGGAAATGTTTCTAATCTACAGGGAGCTTTGGCATGGAGATGCTGTTAATATCACACAGTGTAGACAGAATCACCCAAAACTAAGTCAAAGTCAGCCGCAGACGGTCGCAACGTCTTCTCGGCCCCATCTGGAAAACGCTAGAAATGTTTCAAAATGGAGCGCATTCATTCAACTCAGGTCACAGATCGTTAGGCGAGCAAGCTTTTTCACCGCATCACGTTTTAGTAGTTGAGTTTGGTTTGGTTTTTGCGAAAGCTCTGCTCGGTGCTGACACCATCTCATGTGAGAAGTTCTCCACGGAAACCTCATTAAGAAATCAGGAATGAAAACTGTCTTGACCCAAAAAAAGAACCACTTGCACAAAGACTTCTGATAAAAGGACTTATCTTCATACATAAGCTTGTATCACACTCGTATCTGAAAAAATACAGTTTATTATTTATGTCTGTGAAGTTGATGTTGTATAGCAGCCGGTTTTGAACCCTCTAAAGTGGTTTGGAGTTGAACCCTTGACCTAAAAACCAACCTCTCTGTCAGTCTAAGGCACTCTGCCCCCCCTCGGTCGCTCCTTCTCTCAGCGTCCGGCTGGACACCGCCGTCGTGGATTGCTTTGTTCGTTAAGCACAGAAATGAGAAAAATGGATCGACGTGACACCCCCGCTGAACTTGGGGGGCGATTCAAGCGCAAATCGATGAAGTCAACCGCAGCCGAGAGCCCCGAACTGCAACACGGGGGCTGAACAGGAGAGTAGAAGAGGGAGAAGCTCCGGTCCGTGTTCAGCCCGTCGACGAAGGTTCATTTCACTTAAAGATGATCTTATTTACAAAATGATCCCACATATTCATTATAATATATCTATGTCTATAGTCATCCGATAGATTCAGGCCCACACAGTCTCTCTGTTAAGGCAAAGTTCTGTCGATGAGTAGATTTCATCTCTGCGGTCACTCGTTCCATTCGCTCGCGTCAAAAACAGGCAAACTTTCTTTATAACATTCCAAAAAACAGACTCCATCGTGAAGATAGATATATATATATATATATTTATATATATAAAAAGAATCCAATCACAACCGACAGTTGCGTCCTGTCAGTTGTTTATATTTGCATGTTCTGCTTGGGGAGTTCTTTAAAGTTTGTGATTCCCGCCACGCGAAACACACATTCTAGTTGCTCTTCCGTTTCTTTTCTTCTTCTTCTTCTTCTTCTTTTTTTAAAGTGGATGATTTCCAGTTCTTAAGGTGGTGGGTGTAAAATATTTCTCAAAATAATTTAGAGTACAATATCATAAATAAAACTCTAAAAACACGTGGTCCAGATCACCCTGCCCCCCTCCCCCCCGTGGTTTTGACTCTGTGTGTGTGTGTGTGTGTGTGTGTGGGGTGAGGGGGTAAAGGAACACAGGAAGGTGTGAGGACGGGCTGCTTCACTGCTTTCTGCTGGAGCCGCGGTGTTATCTGCTCAGCGTGGACGTGCCTGTGCGCAGCGTGCTGGGCAGCTTGTCTGATCCGGGGATCTTCCAGGGCCCAGGAGAGACCGTGGCCTTCCTGCCCGCTGCGCTGCTGGTGCTCTTGTTAGGCAGGCTGGGCCGGCTCTCTCCCAGGCTCCTCTCCAGTTCCCGGGTCTTGCTCAGCTCCGACTCCACCTGCTGGTGCACGCCACCGTAACGCTCCACATCCTCCCTGCTGTTCCCGTTAGTGTGCGCGAGCTTGGAGCTGCTGGGAGATTCGGTGGATTCTCTTCTGTCCCCGGAGTTTCTCTCCTTGGATCTCCCTCTGGTGCTCCTGGAAGGTTTGGGCTCCCCGCTCTGATCCTCCTTGCCCACTTCCCCCTCAGTAGTAGGCTGGACCTTGTGCCCCTTGTGGGTGGACCTGCCACCCTCCTTCTTGGCTCTGCCGCTCCCGCCGGCCGCAGCCGCTCTCCTCCCCTGGCTGGTCGGATCTGGATTCAGCAGCTCGGCCTTCTGGGGGCTTTTCAAACGCTCCGTCCTGCTGTCTCGTGCCACCGGGTCTTGATGGACGTCCGGAGGCGGCAGGTGAGGTGGGTCCGGGGCCAGATGAGATGAAGGCGATGACATGGAAAGGCTGTCGATGGGAGGGGCTACTTCCGACAGGCTTGGGGAGGCTGAAGGGCGAGCATCCCATGGGGCGGCATTATCTGCAACACACAGTCAATAATGTAAAAATCAAAACGCACACTCTGCTGCTCAAAAGCTTGCATGCATGCCACTGCACAACCAAACGCTAAATCAAAACAAAAACAATCCACACAGCAATCGTTCCTTTTCTACAAGCCGAGAGCGTCAAGGAAATATCAGAGCGCCACTACAACCTACTTCTGAACGCATCGCAGGGGCAACGCAGCTTTTAGACAACATCAATCTGCCTCCGTAGCTTCTCTTTAAAGCCCCGGCCAATCTCAAACCGTGGCGGAAAATCGAAAACAGGTTTAATGAAATGGATGATGTGCCCAATAGGGTGGTGCTTTAGCGAGAATAAAAACCTCGGGGGAAGAGCGTCTCTCTCTCTCTCGCTCTTAAGCCCGGGAAAAAAATGTATCCACCAGCGAAGCAGATGCAGTGAATCTGCAGCGCGCTCCTCCACAACGCTCAACTCTCACGGACTGTTAGCTTCTGTTTTTCTGCACCGATGACTCCCGGTCCCTCGGCCATCAGTCATTTTCAGTGAGCGAGGAAGGGGGCAGAGGCTAGCCTGGCTACACCGGCGCCGTGAGACCCAATTATAAGCCGATGTATTAGATCCAGGACTAAGAGGGAGAGAGAGTTCCTGGTTATTTATAAGTTCACTGGATCTCAGTCTTTAGCCTTCGACTATGAAGTTTGCAATGTGTGTGTGTGTGTGTGTGTGTGTGTGTGTGTGTGTGTGATTATCACACATATAAAGCTCTGATCCGTCGCCAACACAAACTACAATATATAAACGTGTTCTACATGAGAGAAGCATTACAAACGCTTGAGTTTGACTTTAATAATAATGCTGTTGCAGCGGACAGACTTAACCTCGCCTCATAAGTTAACTTAGAAGTGAAACACTTTCCAATTAGACATGCCGCAGACACAGAGCAGCATTAGCATTCACTTGGAGTCATGTTTGTGTCCACCTGATGAATGTGAATCCAATATTCACCGACTCCTGAGGGTAATATCTGGGATCTCATTCTTTAGTTTGCTGTAGTGTCACTTTGATATAAGTAGCAAAGAACTTCTAATTTCCTGAGTCATTCTCAGTCCTTTCATCAACACGTGCCCCGGAGCTGCAGATCTAACGCTAGATAGAGGCACACAAACACACACACAATGCTACACACACTAATATTCATGCACATGCCCACAACCATATGTTTATATATATATATATATATATATATATATTTGTTCTTCGCTTTGCATTCAAACAACGCAAGAACCTGAAACTAAAATAAATTGCTCCTTTGAACATCATTATGCTAATGTTTTAAATTGCCAGATTAATCACCATAGATGATTTGCATAACCTTCCAAGTGTACAAATAAAGTGCCTGTAAAGTACGAGTGATGAAATGCTGAATCATGCCCACGCAGCACGGGACATGTGGGTTAGAAAGCTGCCTCTGCTCTTAGGCAGCAGCAAACCAACACAAAAGATCTCTAATGAGGCCGATCGCAGTAAGACTCCCTGTGTGCATATTTCAAGGCTGTAGAACCACCTCAAGGCAAGTGTTACAAAAGCTCTCCGTACAGAGAGATTAAATCTGTGGCTGGCAGGAAGAGGCCAACACGGGGGAACACCATCACCCTCTATTTCCTGTGTTTAAGGGCCGCAGGGTGATGACAAGGCCAAACGCTGATGAATGTGCATCACTGGGGGATTAAGTGCAGCGGCGGTCCCCTAAAACGTCTTCCTCTGGAGTGCGAGTGTCGTGCTGGTGCACAAGCCGCAGGAGTGAGGGACGAATCAGGAGTTTTATTACCAGAGGTGTCACGAAAATAAATGTCCCCTTCCAGGCTCAGTTCCTTCTGCGCCGTCGGTAAATAATCTGCCGACATATTTCACGTTTATCTCCTTTGTAGCTGACTCAGGGCAAATGCTTGTATTGCTATATTTTTGGGCCTCTAGGTAGCGGATGATTCATCTTTGGGTCAAGAGGAGACTCGTGGTCACTAATGTTGCGACCTCCTGCCGCTTAAAGCGTCTTTGGTGATTATTCCTTAAAGGGACAGTTCACCCGAAAATCAAAAGTACATATTTATTCTCTAACTGTAGTGCTATTTATCAATCTAGATTGTATCAGAGTGAGTCGCCGAGTGTAGGGATATCGGCCGTAGTTCATGCAGGATCTACTTTCTTTCTACTGAGCTACACCCGCCAACGAGTGAGCACGTCCATTAGTAGAAGCGTGCGTCCCTCTGCGCGGTGATACAGCTGGCGGATGTAGTTCGGTCAAAAGGAAGTAGTTCCACGAAACTGTTCACAATTTCTTTATTTGCCATCTACTTCCATTATATTGGAGAGAAGGCAGACAACTCTTGATTTTGGGTTGAACTGTCCCTTTAACTAACGTGCTGAGTGCATCCTGACCAGGCGGTTAAAACAACACAACACACAAACCACAGCACAGAAAGCCAGGGTTACGTGAAGAGAGAAACATTCGTATGGTCACAAACCGTGTCTTTAGAGTGGCCCATTAGGAAGAAATAGGGGGAGCCATGCGTGTCACTTTTCATGCACATGGAGAGACTGGAAGATACCATTCCTATAGAAGGGGAAGTAACAACCTAGACCAATCAATTAGTGATAGGTCACTGAAATGGACAGAAGATAAACTAGTGTTAGTCAAGATAGAAGACACAAATAATTAGTGCTTTTCTAACAGCATAGTGAAATACAGAATACAGCGAGTACAGAGTACAGATGCATGCTGGAACAATGTTATCAAGAGTTAAAGTGAATATTAAGACAAAGAAAGTACAATCTATGAGTTAAAAGAGGTAAGAAATGATCCTGCAGACAGAGAAAGGTGCTTAATGTGTGGGTACTTACCATACTCTGGGACCTGCCCTGTCCCCCTCTTTAGGAGGAGACGGACGCGGCGGCCTCCAGACTTGATCAGCTCGATGGCCCTGCCGTGGGTCATGTCCCGGGTGCTGTCTCCATTGATCTCAATGATTTGGTCTCCAACCTGGATGTCAGGAAGTGTGTGGCACAGAATAACAAAAGTGTTACTCATATCAAAGTCGTTTATGCAGACTTATGTGACACTGGTGGAATTAAATCGATATAATAAGATAAATGGCAGACATTAAAGCATTCTGGGAAGATTATTTCAAAAGCAAATCTCACTGGACCCTAAACTCTCTCTGTTGGGCTTACGTCCAGAGAAACGTAGTAAAAAATGAACGAGCATTAATGGACCTCAGCTTGCTTTACGCCAAAAAACGTTTGGCATTGCAATGGAAAACTACTAGATGCATCTGTTCTCAAGCCTTACACCGTGAAGGGTAACTCACATGAGGCCCAACAGCACGTGGTGTATATGGAATACATGGACGACCTTCATTTTGTTGTTAAAACACCGTCTCACGTTTCCACATGATAATGCCCCCTCTGTCGGTAAAGAGTAAGCATTCTCCAAAGTAGTCCGTCAGCTGCTAAACTTCTGGGAACTTTGTTTAGTCGTCGATAAACAGTGCGTGAGTGCAGAGCAGCGAGCACTGAATCATTAAAGCTCCTTGACCGGTTACTGTGACGCATGTTTCACATCTGTGAAGATAAAACAATATTAAATGTTCTACACTTTGAATAATGAAGCTAAACACTATATATAGACTGTGTGCCGTGTTGTTGCATAAATCTACCGCTCAAGTTCACAGAAGGTGACGAGCAGATTAAAGAAGGTGTTTGAATACATGTCAACTATGATGCTCACACCACATATGGTGATAAGCATTACCCGCCACAAACTGGTGTCAGTTATAAGATTGGATGGAATAATGGCTGCCATGTTGGGACAGCGACATGAATAACCTGCCCAGTTTACCGGACTACCTCTCCTTTCTGGGACTACGTGGACGGGTCAAACGTCAGCCCTCTCCTCCTTCACTGCTCAGCATTTCAAGACGCGGCTCCGAGGTTGACTAATGGGGAGGATTCACGGGGAACAGGACAAAACACGAAGGCCAATTACGCTAACAAATGGAGAAGTCCTCTGGTAATGGCAGGGGTAATTTGAAAGTCAGGAGCGGACTCAAGTCAAGAGAGTCATTAGGTGTCATTACAGCGGCCTGAAGAGAGGTGGAAGGCAAGACGCTTCGATCATTACTCCTCACCCTCTAACAGCAGAGGAGAGTGATCTTCATCTTTAATAAAGAGGGGAGTTGAATGGATGACACGTGAATGCTGAGCCCCCGGGAGTTTGAGGAGGAAAATGAAGAAAGATTTGAATCCATTGCAGCTGAAAGCCCCACGCACAACTCTGTCTTTTCTGGAAGGTTTGAAGCTCGGAGAGGTGATTAAACGTGCCCAATGATTATTTGTAATAACCAATCACTTCATATCATTTTGTTAAAAGCATCTGCACTGCCACTTGGATACAAAAAAGAACATAAAGAAGCTTGTTAGTGTGTGACTAAAGCAGAGAACTCTTTAAAGTGCCCGCTGAGGAGAAATGACTCGGAGAGACTGCAGGGAGTCACAGTGCCAGTGAGCTTTTGGTTTTCTGCACCTTAAAACGTGTCAAAGCACCACCCAAAACCCAAAGGGACAGGCATGTCAAATGCCTTTTAACCACTTCCTCACATTCACTTATTTGAAATGCAGATGGAGTCCTCTCTGCGTGCGGACGGTAGAGATCAAAGCTCTCTCTGCACCTTGCTCTCCGAGCACAGCGGGAGATACTCCTTACTCCGCTCGGTTTGTTTGACGGCTTTAGTTACCGGTTACCTTTCAGATTGAGAAACATTAAGCTTATTAAATGACATACCTACAACATGTGGTGGAGTGATCACTTGTTCCACCACGGATCAGACTTTACTGCAGTACTCGGACTTTAATTGGAGCTCACCTCGGCCCGCTGGACTCCATGTGTCGTCTGCTTCCTCTGAGCGAACACTACAGCTGGAGGGAGAACTGTGCAGCCGAGCACACTTTAAGTTGGCCCACTTAAATGTTTTATCTATCTTTATCTTTCTGAATATTATCTGTTACTAAATGCAAAGGAGAGATGTGTTTTAGGAACTTGAGAGGAGACAAACTTCTAAAAAAGGACCCTCAGCTACGAGAAGGACGAACCATCTCAGAGTTATTTTGACAGATTCTTTCTTAATCGGCTCGGAGAAAGTTGCTGTTGCAGCTTTGATAACATCAGACAATTACTGTGAGCTTCTACCATGTAATCCACGGAGATGGAGCAGCAGCCTAACCTTTAAATAGGGGGTGTAGTGGCTTTCTTAAAAGGACATGACATCATCAAACGTACCCTCATCCTGCCGTTGCGGATGGCCGGTCCGTCCTCTGCCAGCCGTAGGACAAACAGGTCCATCTTGTACTCCCGCCCTCCACGGATGCTAAAACCGAAGCCCTTCACGCTTTTCTCCAGCTCCACTGTGAAGAAGTCGAAGTCCTGCGCAAGCTGAGGCGAGCACAGATCAGAAGTGATTAGAGTCGATGTTATCGCACGAGAAAATGGGCCATTACAGCAGGAAGTAGTCTCAGGACTCAGCAAAGTGAATAAGCATGGAGCAAATGCAAGATAAACACAACACAACCTCTATTATACATATATATATATATATATATATATATATATATATATATATATATATATGTATATATATACACAGCATACATTATGATATGCATATATGTAAACAAGTGTCAGCTGTGCACTTTGTTGTCAACAACACCAAAGGGAACAATGAACTAATGCTGGTGAGTCAAGTTTTATATTTGACTTCCTGCAGGCTGGAACATAATGTCATATCGAGTAATAGAGTATATATATATATATATATATATATATATATATATATATATATATATATATATATATATATATATATATATATATATATATAGAACATATTTAGGCAGACTAAATATGAATAAAATGCAGAATTACAGTACATGTGAAGAGTGAAGAATCTTCCGCTGTGTGCATCCTTACCTGGACTGGTGGCATTCGGTAGTCTGGCAGGCCGAACTGCCTGGTGTCGGTAGCTAGCTGTCTGTAGTCCAGCAGTGGCGGGTGTCTGTAGTCCAACGTGGGAGGCTGCCTGTAGTCTGCCACAGGAGGGTGCCGGTAATCCACCGGCGGCTGTCGATAGTCCGTGAACGGCGGCTGTCTGACGTCTGGTTTAACATCTTGCCTCGCCTTCACCTCGGACCTGTAACTACCAGACCAATCAGGATGAAGGAAGAACTTCCAGGAGGATTTCCACTGCAGTCATCGCTATCTTTGCTTATGCTACATTACTTGAGTTAATAATAATGCTTGCTGACAAACTGCTGGCTCAGTGCTGACACATGTTTTCAAGACTGAAGTGAGGAAATTAAACAGTTTTTCTTCACACACACAATGTTTCCAACTATATATAAAGTTCCCTCAGAGGCCGGGGATGCAGAGTACAAACATATGTGGGCCGTGTGCAACGCAGAGGGGAAAACGCAATGACATTGAAGATGTTGAACCCCTGTAGCTGTTGGTAAAAGATTCAACAGATCTCTTTAAAGACGCAATTTATGTAAATAATTTAGCAGTCCATAAGAGTTAAGTGATGTTATACAACAAACTGAGAAGTAAGAGCGAGATGGAAGAAGAGAGGAGACGACATAAGGTGGAAGACACTTTAACTCCAGATGAAGAATTAAGAAAGGTTTTAGTAAAAAGGTAGAGAGAATGGGGATTCACTCGTACCTGTATCCCCAGAGGAACAGTGTTTGCCCCAGAGACAGAATGAGGGCTCGTCTATAGAAATGCTTCACTGCATCACAAAATCAAGACGGCTGCAAATGTGTTACACAGCGTGAGGATGAAACAGCTGTCATTAGAACTGTGTGCCGCCACTTTGACGAAAGAAGTTGTCACGCTCTGTACGCTGGAATCCTCAATCAACAGTGTCTAACCTGCTCTCGTGGGTGTAGGTCGGTGGTGGAGGGGTGGGCAGCTGGGTCACGGGGCTCTGGTGAGGCATGGGGTTGGGCTGGCTAACGGCGGGGTTGGCCTCTGTGACCGCAGGGTTGGGCTGCGAGGCAGCGGTGCAGGGCTGCGTCTTCGGGCTGTGCTGCTGGGCCATGGGGCTCTGCTTCTCTGAGCTGGGGGCTGACGGGGGATTGCTGATCTCTGGGATTACAAGAAGAAGGACAGAACATTCAATCAAAGCTTTATTTATCTAGTTACTGTTGTAAACTTTGTTCATAATGTCTGTCATGCATTATAAGCACACACAACAACAACACATTATTAGCTTCTCCTTGCAAAGATCATAGTTGTGGCACATTATAATCATATAAGTTTGAGTGCTTATAACTATAATCATAGAAGATTATAAGTATATTTACAGTGGATTACCAACATGGGCGTCATAAAAAGAGTTACCAACGTCTGATTTGATGCTTGAACCTGCGACCTCTAAACACAACATGGACATAGAATCACTTCCTACAGACGATATGGTGAAACCGTTAGCAAACAGTTTCCTGTTTACGCGTCCAGCAGACAGATTCGTTAAATGTAAGTAAGTATTAATGTCAGTGTGGCTTCAGTGATCGTGAGCCTGTTTTCTGTCCTTGGTGGTCAAAAGAGAAAGAAAAAAATATTCACATTTTGCCAAACTCATATCACGGCTTTGATTTAATGGAGTAAAATCAATCCCTATCGCGAAACATTGTCTTGCCAAAGTGTTGCAGGTTCAAAGTCCTCGTCCATCACGCCCACGTGTTCTCTCACCTTCCTGCGGTATGATCCTCAGGGTGACGCTGAGGCCCGCGTCCTTGATCAGCTTAACGATGTCTGCGTGCGGCATGTTGACGATGGACTGGCTGTTCACTGCCAGGATCCTGTCTCCCACCTTTAGCTTCCCGCAGCGGTCGGCCGGGCTGCCCTCGATGATGCGCCCAATTTTATGGGGCACAGCTGTTGGGAGGATTGAAACACAAACACGCTTGCAGGTAAAGACGTGCTCAGCAGCAGATTGGAGGATTACGCCCGCCTGTGTTCACACACCACTCACTCACTGACTGACTGAATATGTCTCCGTCTGTCTCTTTTTGCTATTCACCCCAGGCTTACGTAAGGCATCCAGGTTTCTTTCTTCTTCACGTGTGTGGGCGATGCACTGATGCTCACGGCAGCACACCACAGATGAGTGTGACTGACGTCGCGTGGGAGGGCATGTATAATTGAGGCGATAGAATGAGAGGCGCTTCACTTTTTATTGAGCCACGACCTCTCCGTATACTCTGGTACGGCACACATCGTGACACTATATGGAGTTTACGTGGCAGATTATGTGCGTCTGAGAACTCTCACACGAGGTTAAGCACTCGAGTGGAGGATGAGCGTCTACTCAACTCCATAAAACACGAGCAAAACAATTACTGGACTCACTGTTGGCGGCGGCCGCCTCGGGCCTGTTTAGCGAGCTGATGATGACGAAGCCGAAGCCTTCGCTCTCCTTTCGGTTGATGACGACGTCACTGGGTTGCGAGTTGGGGGTCGACGTCCTGTCTGTAGTGGCGCCGTTGTTGCCCATGCCGGCGTTGTGGGCCTGGGTATTGCCGGTGCTGTTGCCATATGTGAAGTCACTGCGCGGGGAGCTGTGCTGCGTGGAGACAGAGCCCGGGCTACGGCCGTTCTCTGGACACGACTCACCTGCAGGGGAAGGTAGAGAGCTGAGCGGCCATATGTATATATATATATATACATACATAGATAGTAGTGGAAGAAATGTCTTTAATAATACAGCAGCATCTTTGGGAGACCTGTCAATCACTTTACCTTCTTATCTATAAATGAACACAATTCAAGATTCCTAAAACTCTCTGTGCTGTGAAACCATCCATGTGATACATGATTGCTTCGGAAGAATCTAAGGAGAATTATGTGCAAAAACAATTAATTTTACAGAAAAAGAGTACTTTTTATCCCCCCCCCCCCTCCCCCTAAAATGGGACAAGCTGGAGCTGAATCTCCTTTTGAAGAATCAAGAAGCAAACACAAGACAGAAATACAAAACAGAAGCAAAAAGCAACTGTCACTATATGTGGTAAAACACATCATTAAAATGCTGCATCGTGTCAATCCAGCCAGAGCGAAGGCAGCCTCTTGCACCTCTTGCTTTTTGTTTTTGTGTGTGTGTGTGTGTGTGTGTGTGTGTGTGTGTGTGTATGCATTCTGGCATACTGAGCAATCCTGCGTTGTTGTTTTGATCGCTGATGGGAAGCAGTGCTGTGGTTTTCTGTAGCTAAACAGTTATGTTAACTTCGGCGTATTGATATGAAGTTACAAAGTGAGAATTGTCACTGGGAAAAAAGGTACACACACACACACACACACACACACACACACACATGTGGCATTTCATTACCCCAACAAGTACAACAAATAGCTATTCTATAAGAAGGAAAATAGTAAGAAAGAGAATGCAGTGTGTTAATGTGCAGGACTTTGGACCTGTGAGTCTGACACCTCGTAAAGCGCCAGTGGGAGTCAGACAATTAGGATGGAAGTAAGGTCCGCAGAAGAGGCCGGGCATGAGTCAGGCTGCAGCCTTTGGTGTGAAGACTTTGACAGAGAGGGCGGAATAGAGTGGGAAGAAGTGGATTGGTGAGAAGAGTGTGTGCATGTGTGGGGAGGCAGTAATAATGGGAAGAGGGGAGGCCGGAGTTCACAGGAGGAAGTGCCACCACTCTCCAGGCTGAAATGCAAAGAGACTTGAAGGAGGACTGGAGAGCAGTAAGAACTAGAGTGTGCTGATGTGTCTTCTGGAGAGGCTTCAGTGTAATTACTCAGAAAGATTAGTGCTTCACTTTTCTGACAGATTAAAGGCTGTTTCCTGAATCATTACAGGAGAAGATGAAGAGCGGCGAGGGAGGCACAAAGAGAATGAGGTGTGAGCAGTAAGACACTTTGGTTGACCATAAGAAAAGTATAGAAGATCACAAATCTAGCTGCCTTTCTCTCCATAACGGACACTGTTGGTTTATACCTTCTCTGTCCTTGGAGCCTCCTGGCAGCAGCTCTATGTCATCCCCCTCACTCTCTTTCCCCATGTTTCTTATCTATTTATACTCCAATGTATACTTATAGTCCAGCAGCACATCTATGTTTCAAAAGGAAATCCATCACATCTTAAATAAATGAGTGAATATCTTATTTGCAATTCCTTCTCGAAAGAAAAACTGCTTTCACGTGCGCTCACCTGCCGCCTGCACCCTCCTCCTGATCACCAGGTTCACTTGGCCGTTTCGCGCCGCCCCGTGCATCAAGTCAATGACGTATCTGTGAGGCTTCCCCACCACCGGGATCCCGTCCACAAACAGCAGCTCATCTCCGGGCCGTAAGCGGCCATCCAGGTCTGCTGGACTCTTCTCGATGATCGCCCCGATCAAGATCTGTTATTGCATGTAGACTGTTAAATACAGGAAGTGGAGCACTGAAGAGAGTAGAGTCTGCGAATGTCACATGCAGTGGGTGTTAAGGTGTGTTGTTATACTGGCACATAAACAGCTCCATTGGAAAATATTGTTTTTGTTACTTTAACAGGCACAACAAGCAGCCAGAGCCAGCACTCTCTCAGGGGTCAAAGGTCAGGGGTTAGGTGTGTGTGTGTAGTGGGTTAGAGAGGAGAAAATGACAGGGTTCCACGCCCATCGCCATACGAGCCTTCTCACACGCCTCCGGACTCACAGGCTGCCCGGCTTCGTCCCCGCCCAGCACCCTGAAACCAAAGCCGGACTTCTGTCTGCGCAGGTGCACCTCCATGTCCTGGTACTCCGCCCCTGAAGCGCCACAGACAACATTAACATCCCGTTAACTTTAAATCGCTTTCAGGTTATATGCACTTTGCGGAGATGAGGTTTTTACCTGATGAGTCCACAGGAAAAACTGTCCTTGGTTGGCCAGGTTCTAGAAAGAAAGATGCAGTAAGCACGCATAAACAACAACAAATGCACCACTAGTGTACATGCACCCACAGAATCACACAGACCGACAGCACAGCAGCGAACACACACTCTCCCATAAAGGCCAGGACAAGGCAGAAAGGCCCTGCATCAGCATTAATGTCACCATAGAATTTCCTCCTCATCCATTAAAGTCAGGAAGTGCTTACAGTGTGTAATATACCCGTCCCTTATTTACAGTGTGAGCTGGGACGCAAGCACTGATCTGCAATCAGAGGCTTCACACAACACGATGATCTGCAAAGTAGTAAATTGAAACTCAACTGCAGACAAGTGGCTGTGAATGAAAAATTGATTCCGATTGTTACGGTTTTAATCACACGGCGCGCTCTGCTGGGACTCAGCAGGGAGAACGAGAAATCATGACTACAGAGGAGTGACACAGCTGTTTCCACAGAAACCACATACTGGGCTCCTTATAGCGCTGCGGCTGGTGAATACCGGAGAGCAACCGTGTGAATATTTTACACCGTCAGAAAGTAGTCCCGCTGAAAAACCCAGATCCAACTCTGACACTGGGAGAAAATGTAGTTTGTGTGATCTGACCTTTTAACCCAACCTGTTTACATAACTGCTGACATCAATGAAAATTTAATTAATCGACATTTGCTGTGAGAGTTTGCTCGCACTGCTCCCCCCCCCGGGGTTTGTGATGCCGACGCAAAAAAGGTCACACCCTGCTTCACCCGCACCAGCGACGGGGGCGCTGTGAGCCTATTCCCTGCCAGCAGTTACACTGATCACTGCATCAAGAGGAGGGAGAGACGAAGACACACAATGAGTTCTGATAAGGAGGTTTTCTGACAGCCACGTCCTCTTGAACACGTTTACTATCCATATCAGCCCCGCCTCAAAGCGCCACTCATGCTGAGGCACCATACAGGACGACAACATATTGTTTAACAATATTTACTTCTTATTAACTGCACCAGACTTGACAAACACACACAGGGCCGTCATGTCCTCAGTATTCTCTTTGTCTCTGTGTTAATAAAGTTTCAATTTCAATTAAATAAATGAAATTTGTCAGTATTTTTCTGGAAATTAAGGGTTTTTGGAAACCTGTGTGGACGTTACAAAGAGAAAGTGACACATATATAATATAATAATATAATATACTACACTATATTTCAATTAACGTTTAGGCTCATAAATAAAAGCTTCACCAGTATTTATTCCGTTTAGACCTTCATGTTGACAGTTTATTAAATTAATTTGGACTCATGACCTCGGTATTTCTTAAAATCCTCTCTCACACACACACACACACACACACACACACACACACACACACACACACACACACTCACACACACACCATTCTACTGCCAACAAGTCCAACAGGGCATTAAAGTATTTATGATGCATCCTGACGATCATAACAAGAACAAATTACCTTTTCTACGTTTTACGAGTCAGAGGACGGTAATATTGTTGGCATCAAAGCATTATGTCCTAAATGTGTGGAGTGTTTATTCATGAACACATCTCCGTTTATGATGTGGGCTGGCAGGATGTCTTTGTCTGGATGTAAAGATCCTTCCAGCCAGTAAAAAGACTGATGGCAGGGTGTGTGTGTGTGTGTGTGTGTGTGTGTGTGTGTGTGTGTGTGTGTGTGTGTTGGCTTGTGTGTGCATTTAACGGGAGAAGATCAAAGGAGATAATATGAAGGAATTAGTCGCTGCAAATGCCGAGAGAGGAATACATCTGCAACACTTCTGATGACTGTGTGAAGCGGAGGTAACAATTCAGCAACAGATCTTCCAGTTTGAGTGAAAGAGGTCAGCTCATTAACTTTTTAAGTTTTCTGTAGAGCTTCAAAAGTGAACAACAGCAGAGAATCTGTGACTCGATGTGTGTGTGTGTGTGTGTGTGTGTGTGTGTGTGTGTGTGTGTGAGAGAGAGAGAGAGAAAGAGTGATGAATCTTCACTACTCCACCTTCCACTGAGGAGTCCATCAGTGTTGGCTACACCTGCAGTATCAGCTCTGGTACTTACGCCTACTCTCATAGATAGCCCTGGACTTCTCATAAAGGTCATAGGGGTCTGGTTTAGCCAGGGCCAAGGCCTCGGAGGCTGAGTCTGGGACCGAGGCCCTGTGAAGATGGTGTGTTGGGAAGGGGGCGTTGTGGGGGATAACGGGGGCTGACAGGCTGGTCTGAGCAGGGCTGCTCTGGCCCTGCTGGGACTCCCACTGCTCCAGCACCTGTAAAGCACAGCGGCATGAGGGGGGTCAATATTTCACTACCACCTTCCCCACTCGATTTGAGCTCGGTGACCATGAGAACAACACTAAGAACTGAAGCAGAGTTGGCTTGAATGGCTTCTGACCGTTTGCTAACCCCCACCGCTCTCAGTTACTGTCAAGCCTTCTGTTGGTGTACAATGACACTGGTGGCAGATTTATCTCTCAGAAGTTGCTCTTTGATTACAGACAGAGGTGGCCAAAGGCATGCTTCTCATTTTCAGCCGACGACGACTCTTCCCAGTTGATTTTATCAGCTGTATACTACCGCTCAAATTAGCTAGTTTGTTGAAAAATGAATTATCTTGTTTCTAGGGGATTAGTTTAAAAATGAAAAGCTTGTAAAAGAACCTTAAATATGCACAAGGCTACATACAGTACATGATAACGTGCTGAATAATTTAGGCTAAAGCTCCCAGGCAAGAAATCACCATCCTCACCAGCTGATGATCCAAAGAAAATGGAAATAAAGAAGCAGCATGGCTTTGTAAAGAGCTTGTATTATAGTATACTATCATTTATAAAAAAGGTTTTTAAATGGTAACAGAATCCTTGGATGGTTTGGAAGCTCATTAAAAAAGAAAAACCTTATTTGGACAAGCAACACATTGTATTATAGTACATTTAGTACGCTTCATCTTTAATAGAAATGGGATTTGAGGATGAGAACATCAACCGGATGCTATCTAACGCCAGTTTGGCCGGAGTCGCCCAAGTTTAAACTTCCCCGAACCGAATAAAGAGCAGGACAGAGCCGCTAACGTTACTCGACTCACTGATATCCTGAACAGATGTTTCTAATGCAACCTATTGCCAAACATACTGGTAGTCGTGTGATTGAGTAAACTAATCTGACTATTGTAAAATAATGCTAGGTTAGCCGGGGATGCTAACGTTTTTAGTCTTACGATTTAGCAGATAAACACATAGTTTAATACATTCCTTTAATGTTTTCCTCTTGTGCTTTTGAACGGGGTGTCACTTTAACGCCTTCTTGTAGTTTTGGAATGTGGAGAAAGCTTGACAGTCTACCGGGACTAGTTACGGTTGCTAAGCTATGATTGGACAATCGCCATTCGGGGCGGGGTTTAGCGAACGATCAGTTCATGCTCGACAGACGGGAAGTCAGACAGTTAGTGAGGTTAGTAGTTGAAACAAGCGACTCCAACCTCTACTTGCCATTTAAATCTCAGTGGATATCAAGGATGTGTGCATGGAGAGGAAAACATGTAGAAGAATGTGACAAACAGATAAATATGGCGTCGACGTGGAGGGCCGTTTCAGGATGACAGGAAAAAGATGTTGGTTTTTAAATGGTCCCATTGGCCAGTGCATCGTCTACTCTGTTGTTATAAGGTCATACGTTCTCTATATTATATCCAATTTAGATATGGTTTATCCAAAGACACATTTGGAAATATGCCGCCAACTATTTGAGGTGACGCTGGCAGTTTTGACAACTGCAGTCACTCAGTGTCAGTATCGATGTGTCAGATAAGTCGGGCCACCCGAGTCCCAGCGCGACACAAAGCAGATAGCCAAGATGACATGTCAGAAAGTGTGTGAGACGGATCCGGAGGGAGCGACAAGCTATTTGAAAGTGAGACTGGCTGCATATGGCACTCTTTGATATTGAGAATTACAGGGCAATCTGGTTCAAGATGAACGGAGAATAAATAGCAGCTTCATAAAAGCTCCAGGACGGAATGAAAAGTGTTTCCATTCTTTGTGGTTTCATTCGTGTCTGCTATTGATGTGAAGCACGTCTGCACGGCGTAGGCTGCTGAGACTGGGGACCTTGTTAAGGCTGAGATTAGACTACTGCATCCTGATCTCTCTTTCACTTTCTCTCCCATCTCCGTGTGTCTGTTTGATTAGGACCGTTGAAGCAGAAACGCCGCAGCTATAATGTAGCTGGTCAGATGAATGGAGGACGCCGTCGGCAGAGACAGCGTTATTGGATAAAAACACCTGCACATGCTCCAACATTAAGTAGCTGTTACGTACGGTATTGGCTTGATTTGACTGACAAACTTGATAAGCTCATTTGCAAACGAAACTCTCAGGAGCTGCGGGCTGAGCTCAACTGTAGGTCGATATGACAATTAGGCGATTCTCCGTTCTTCCCTTATTAGTCAAATTATTCCATATTTCATTCTCGGAGCTGCAGAAGTGTTCTTGTAACAAATGATAGCCAATTAAACTGAGAGTGAACTCTGGTGTGCGTGGGGTTGAGCAGCTGGGGGAGGGGGGGGGAAGCCAACAAATGAACACTGGAGGGTAGAGAGAGAGAGAGAGAGAGAGAGAGAGAGAGAGAGAGAGAGAGAGAGAGAGAGAGAGAGAGAGAGAGAGAGAGGCTCTGCATGGCGTCTGCAACTTTGTACAAAGTTAAGAACTACAATTATTCCCAGGGAAATGGAGATTGATTAAATTGAGAAACGATGAGGAGATCAGGCGTCTTAAAAGCTACTCAGTGAAGGTTTCCGGTGTTGCTAGTTGTGATGTGGAATGAGAACAACAGGAGCTCAGGGACTGGTCAGAGCAGCGCTGGGAGGACGTCCAGGCATGAAATGGATTACACACATAGTCGCACAAAGAGAAACAAAGGTAGGCAGAAACACTCGCGTGCAGGCATGTGAGTGTGACATATACACACGAAGACAAAGAGACTCTAATCTAAGATGATGTTTGGTGGATAGAGTTTTTAGTGTGCCCACAGGGAGAGCAGACGATACTGTAGTCGAGTATTTATGGTGGCGGAGGCAGCAGAAGAGGCTGAATGCAAGTTTGCAGAGAAGCCACACGAGGGCTTTTGCTTAATAGTGACAAAAGGAAATAATGGCAAGGGGAAAGATAAATGGCCAGGGAGCGAGTGTAGGCTTGTATGAAATAGCAAAAAAAAAGCTTTTAGAAAATCTGAAAGTTCGCAAAAAAAAAGAACATATTAAAAAAAAAAAGAGGGATGAAAGCATCATGGCCATGCCAAAGCAGTTAGAACAGAGGCTTAGCAGCACTTTAGCTGTGGAAATATTCAAATGCCCTCAGTGTGGCTAACCCTGATGCCACCGAGTTATGAATTAGCTCCGACTTGCAGGATCAAGAGATGTGATGTTATGAGCGGGCCACTTGACCTTCTTTCATCCTATGACAATAAAGAAGGGTTGAATATTACGCCAGTGGATCATCAGTAGAGTTAGTACGGCGAGGGATAGATTGAAAAGTCATTTATAGATCTTGCAAACGGTCATTCTGTTTCGAACATACAGTATGCACACTGCAGCCATCGGTACTAAAGTGGAAGTCGACTGTATATTAATGATTAAAAAGCAGAAATGGGGACAGTCTTGAGTTTTGGAGGCTGGTGCATGTTACCTGCTTAGGGGTCTTCCAGGGTGAATAGTGACCTGCAATGTTGAGAGAACAAAAAATTGCTTTAGACTGAAAAAGATGGAAGGAACAGATAATGAGATGCGTGGTTTAATTTCAGCTGCGAAAGCCAATTCTTGGGGGTTTATGGGGATAATAAAATTAATAAAAACACTATCAACACAATTACAGAAAAAAACAAATGAAAATAAGAATGTGACGTGAATTCGTTTTTTTTTTTATGTTAGAAAGGAAAAAAAGAAAAAGCACAATTTACTCCAACAGGATAAAAGCACAAAGCAGAAGACGGGAAAGAAATGTGCGATATAAATAGGCGGAGAGATTAAAATAAGAAATGTAGAAACGGCACAGCTGAGACACAGTGGGACTGTATGAGATGTTGTGATATTGACGTGATGAAACGTGATAAAAAGGTGACAAATGATGATTTTTAAAGGCTGCGATGAATTCATCTTTTCCAAAAGTGGTTAGGATTATTGTGAGTGAGTGGGACAGTCTGCTCTGTTTTGGGACTTTAGGTGTTCTAACATTTGCTGCATTGAGAAATGTTTTATTATTGACCCTAAACAAACCCTGCATTCTTCTTCCTTGTGATAACCTGGCACCTACATTAGCCACCATGCACCTTGACCAACAATAGCTTATAAGGAGCTTTGGGTGAGATGAGGCTAATGTAGCAACAAATACAATTTTACATAGAGGCCAAACTATGGAACAACCACTTCTAGGTCCGCCACGTGATGCCACTGGGCACGCAATCGCCAAATCCAGAGATATTTTCGTGCAGCCGAGCTGTTGGGCGGCGGGGTTAAAGGAAACACTAGTGTGGTTGCTCTATATGCTCATAGAGGCCGAAGATCAGGGTCATTTTATACTCATCAGAATTTGTTGTTTCTGTTTTCCCATGTGGAACTTAAGACACATCTATTTCAGCTTATGTTTGATCATACATCAGCCCCCCCCCCCCACTGGTTTTCTGGGTCTATCATGGATCTGCCAGGGGCTTCAGCAGAGACAATGAAAAGGCAGTGGGATTTACGAATGGTACGACTTTCACTTAAGTAGGTTCAGATGACTGTACCTCACAATAAAGTGCTTTCCGTTTGTAATACAGTGCAGCGAGGTAAAGGCCACACATTCTCATTTGACTTCCCCATTCATCTTGCTTTGACCTTTAAGAAGGTACGCCACATTTTTAGTTGTTTACAACATTGTTCAAGCACAACACCCGGAAATCTATCTTGGATGATGAAAGAAAACAATCAGTAAAAAGAACAATAGCAGCTGACATCAGTACGTGATACACACTCACACAAACACAAAGTAATGAAACATATGCTCCAGCACTGTTTGCATAGTCAAATTCACAGGAGCATGTTAAAAATGAGGTACACACTCCATCTCCCTGAATCAATTTCTCTACTTCCTGTCTTTCAAGAGCCACTGTCTGCCGTCTGGGATGCTACAATCATATGCAAATGAAAGGATCGAATTATGGGGTGACTGCTCGAAATACGTGCCAGCCTTCCCAGTGTTGGTCTGGCGAGACTCCAAACATACAGTAAAAACATTAGTCTCACTGAGCCGCCAGTGGAATGGCGACAAAATGGAAATTAACAAGCGACACAAAGAAATTCAACGATGTTTTTCAGCTTTCTCAAAGTCAAAATAAGCCAAATAAGATTTAAATTTATACAGGAGCTTATTTAAAACTCAAATAACTTTTTTGAAAAAGCATGATAACTGCAAGGGACAGAGAGGACTTTTGCTTTTCTTCCCAAAGAAGCTCAATCAATGAAAGGCTTTCCATCCAGAACACCTACGTCAGAATAAAGAGGCAACAACAGAGCGGCTCTCAGAGCGGCTGACAGAACCTGAGCTGAGCTGGACAGACAAAGAGGAAGGGCAGTACCAGGCGTCACTGAGCGAGGTGATCCTCAGGGTAGAGTCGCTGTTAACTCAGGCGTGCCAGATATTTAGTTGGACTACGGGTGTCAGCGTGCCCCATGGCTAAAAGACTGCAAGAGAGACTGAGAGAAAGAGAGAGAGTGAAAGGAGCTGTCCGTGGTGCTGAAAGCCCTTACACTGGAGGCTCATCAGACTTGTCAAACGTGCACTTCTAAGCTAACAGGTGTCACGTCCTCCTGGAAGAGTCACCCTTTTGTGATGCATGCAGGACCAGGAGGGCAGAATAGCTTGTTGTGTATGCTTGTTTCACCCCCCCCCACCCCACACATCAGCCCTTGGCAGGTTATGAAAGATGAATGGGATTGGTTGAGGTCGTGCCCCGTTTGCAATTTCTGCCCAAAACTCCAATTAAAGAGTTTCCAGAGAGCCCCTCTGCTCCAGTGGTACTAAAAAAGAAATAGCCACGGGTGCACGCACATCCTACCATTTGACACACAGAAGGCTTCATTTGTTCACCCATAGAAAAACACAATCTCCTTCATTTCAATGAGAGGCTAATACTAGCCCTTCAATTACTCAAATGGGAGTATGATGACAGTAGAATGGATGGGGGTATGCATGCATCTTTCAGCCCTTTATGAATGTGCATCTCCATTTCACGAGGGAGGCTGGCAGCGTCACATTACATCCACAGCAGAAAACCGATTCTTTCCACGTCTATTCAAATGCCCGTTCCCTTTTCACCTGATGTTCACGAAAACCAGCCACATTTGTAGCCGCGTGCAAAGCAAATATTTGAAAGGAACACGGTTGAATATGCATTGTATTAAAGCTCAAAACAGCACAATTGATTTAAACGAGCTCATGCAATCACTGTGTAATCACTCCGTCCCATCAAAACTCAAACAGGAGCGCTTGATTTGTTGAAGAGGTAACCAAGGTTAGTTATTCGACTTCACCCACACACAGGGAGGAGATGTGGAGCCTAACTTTCTGTGGTCTTATTTTAATGGCGGTAAGGCTAAACACAATTAGCTTTGTTTAACCCAATCTATTTCTGCTATGGTCTGATCTCAGCATCTCATCAATCACGCACAAGGCCCCGTGCTGTCTTCCTGGGGCCGACGGGAGGGGATATCGATCCCTGGAGGGCGGCTCCTCCAGGTTTGTTGGGGACAGAGCTGTAAGTGTGAACATGGCTGACAGTCTGTGGTATACTGGCAGAGAGCCGAACTCATCACTCTCCTGCTATCTCCAACACCTTTCTCTTTCTCTCTTTTTGTTTCCAACTATTCTATCTTGCACGTACACATCCAATGAATCACTGTCTAGTTACACACCGATTCCCTGGGAGGCTGGAGGAGGCTCAGTGAATCAAACTCTCCTTCTTTCTCTACAAAGCAGACCTTCACCTGAGGTCTGCATGGTTCTTAGAGTGGCCTCTGGTCATCCGTGTGCACACGACTAATCTCAGCTGAAAGGTCAAACCAGGCAGCTGATTCATAATGTTCAATTCAGCCATGATAGTACTAGAAAGGGGAGTTCATGTAAGAGTGCAGGGGCTTGTGTGCAGAAGGCTGCCTTGGGATGTGTGCGAATAAGACGAGAAAAGTGTGTGTCTGGCTGCCGTGTAGGTGTGCGTACAACCTGTGTGAATCAAAGCATGTGGCTCAGCGTTTCTGTGAGTGTGTGGGCGGGCTGCGGTGAGGGAGAATGAGGTCCGTTAGAGGAAAGCTAAATGGGCGAGCGTACATATGAACGAGCTGAAAGTCTCAGCTCAGCTAATTACAGCCGTGTGTCTCTGCTGGTGTGGCAACGAGGACACAGCCTGTTAATGGTCTAGATGGCCACTAATGAGGCCGTCTGCCATGCACACACACACACACACGCACATATGCTGGCGCACACACACACATGCACAGGGGCAATAATTACTGGTGATGAGAGACAGAGTGCCCATTTGTTGGGCTAAAACGGCTCAGGAGTCAAACTCAAATTTAAGGGATGGCTAAATATCATAACTGTATTACAAGTGGGGGTCTTTCAAGGTGGTAGGCCTTAACTGACTGGATGGTTTGATCATAAACGGCTGAATGTTTGGACGGTGAATTAGCGGTCAGCTTGGCACTAATGCCTCGCTTTTGATGGCGAGTTCTCTGGGAGTCGTGACACGCGCCAGGAGGAACATAAAAACTAGTTTAGGGCAGTATATCTGTCTGACCACAGCTCATAGATTTAACTCTAAGTATAATGCTGCCCTTTAAGGAATAGTTGGATATGTTAGGAAATACACTTATTGGCTTATAGCTTTCTTAGATTAGCACAAAGACTGGAAACAGCTAGCAGGTCTGGTGTCGTCCCACCTGGTGGCTCTTTCCGCCGACAGACAGTCGACCGATCGGAGCTTCACAGGCAGGATTAGGAACCGTAGCGTCATTTTAGAACATAGCAAGCAAGCAGCATTTAAAAACACGTCAATAAGCATATTTACGTTTCTAATCTAAGTTCGCTGCTACTAAACCGCAGCTTCTCTGTCAACTGAAAATGATGTCAGCAGGACGGTTAGTCACCCATTGATTATGTGCCAACATTAACACAAGCTCAGGCTGAATGAATGAAGCGAAACCAATTCAGTCTGATCATGAGGCTAGGCGTGATTATACCAGTGCTGAAATAATTAGTTGATTAATCCATTAGTTGACTGATTCACAAGAAAGTGTGAAATGATTGTGGACTTCTTCCTTACTACAACAAGATGTAGAACGCTGCCTCAGCTTTACACTTAGCCCACAACCTTCCTTTACAACAAAGTGTAACGCCTCTGCTCTGCAACGCCTCTGCTCTGCTTGCACTGAATCCGTTAAGTGAAAGAGCAAATCTCATTTGATGATGGTGAAACAAAAAGCGCCACTTTTTCCTCATGATTGTCTTTGTTGATGATGATAATAATTAGAACCGTGTCTCAGAAAAGGTTGTTGAAATGATTTGTTGATGCTACATGTACTCACTGCTGCTCTCTTTGGCTCTTTCCTGTGTCCATGACAACATCAAGGCGAGGACGCTGCCTCTCTCCGTTTTCATTCTCACTCTGTAGTTGAACCACCTTCACAATATTCCTCTGCGCCTTCCTGTTTCTACCTCACTTTCCCTGCGTCTCCCTCCTTTCTGTGTCTTTGTTCATTGTGCACATAAAGCGCTGAAACGACAGGAGGTGTGTGTGTGTGTGTGTGTGAGTGTGTGTGAGAGAGAGACAGAGACACTGTAATTATTGATGAAGCTCTGTGAACCTTCCTCGCCTCGTCGGCCATTTGTGATGTCCGATGCTGGACATTAGGAGTGTATCGTCATGGCAACGGCACCCAAAAAATAGTCATAACAGTATTGTTGGATTGTGGGAGTTATGCTGTCGATCGCTCCTCTACTTGACTATGTGTGTGTGTGTGTGTGTGTTCTCCCCGAGTCATTCAAAAAATTCCGTCATGCAGAAATATGCACACTCGCACACTTCTGAACTCAGTCAGCACTCGGCGCTCGTTCAATCCTCCGCTTTCAATTGTGTTTTCAGTAAAAAGGGAAGAGCTCTGTGCTCGCCTATGAACTGGCAAGTCTTTGGAAAGTGTGCCAGAGGCGGGAGCGTGACAGTTGTTTAGTGACGCAGATCAGGCGGTCGCCTCTCTCTGTGTGCACAAGCACTTAGAAGCCAAGTTCAATTAGATCGTGTGGCCAGTATCCAGTGGTCGAAAGGAGCCGACCAAACGGTGGTCTGTTAAGAGCGGGAACATCATTCCAGCAGCGGTTTTATTACGATGGGTAAATGGCTAAACGCTCAAATCTGCCCTTTCTGAGGAAGTTGGGTGCGAAAAGAGAATCAGCTGCAACTCAAACCTCACAGCGGTTACAGTTCGCACTTTAATCTGCAGTATTTATGACTGCATGGCTAAGATCAAACAGGACAACATATCTGACCTCTAGTGAAGGAAACAGAATATTAAGAGGCTCAAAGGTTCACTTCAAAACAACAACAGCACAAAAGACACATAAGCCATTTCAGGCGGTTGAAAGGTATACGGCTCAAACTAACAGTTATTCTACATCAATGACTCGATTATCTTCCAGATGAATTGATTGTTTATTCTGTTAAATTATGAGGTGACGTCTTAAAATCTCGTTTTGTTTGACAAAAAAAGATTCAATTCAATTTGCAATAGGATATAATAAGGACGAAAAACTCAATTAATTGTTGTCAGTTGACAAAACATGAACATTTCTCTCTCAATCAACTCACTTAGCATAACAACAGCCCCCTGACCCTATTACCATGTGAGGAAAGAAGATCCAACTAAAGAGGTGAACGTCAACAAAGCTTACATCACAAGACTTGACAATGACAAAGACTTCAGTGTGGCGGCCGTTCTCTCCCAGGAGGGTCTGAAGTCTCTGATCTTAAAGTCTGACAGTGTTTTCCTGGTTAAATCCCCCAAATACTCTCAAGACATCTAGAAATCCAGAAACCCCACCCACCTGGGATGTTTGGCACCTATTCTCAGCTTTAGTCCTTTTCTACACGCGTGTGTGACATATGCAGTCATGCTACCTTAAGAGCAGACTGGGCGGCAGCACCCGCATCTTGTCAAGTCACAGGAAATACAAACAAACAGATGTCACTGCACCCTGGTGTATTATTGTGTAGTGGAGCTAAGCCATACCCAGATTTGTAATAATGAGACGAAATATAGCATGTAAATAATGCTGCCATTTTCTCCTCGGGCCAACAGGCTGCTGGGAGCGCTTGTTTTCGACCTTCTAATGGTCTGCCGCGAGTGAAGAACCCGGACAGATGGCGGGAGCACTTCACCGCTAGCTTCCTGCGCAGATGGGAGACTGTGTGTTTTTATGTTTGTGTGTGTTGACAGATTGGAGATTTTTGAGGTGGTGGCACAAAACCTATGACCTCTCCCAAGAGTGTACACATGTTGGCAGATGACATTTTAGAGGTACCGGCTTAAGTATATTTATGCTTCTCCCCTTTTTTGGATTAGAAAATGTCCTGATCCCTTCTAGCAAAGCTAATTTCTTCACTTATTTCTCCTCCTCCTGTTTGTTGGCTCCTTGCTCACCGACAGAGACATGGGCAGCCTAATAAAGAAATAAATGGCAATACATCTATTCAGAGGGCGCTGCTGACCTTTGTGGGCGAGTCTCAGTGGTGTCTGTGGCACCAGGCAGTTGGCATTATGACTGGTATGTGACATTACGAAACACAAAGAGGCAAAATACAGAAGTACAAAGAGGTATTGGTTTCCCAATCCAGTTGGCCTGGCTACCAGCTCGCACTACGAATGAGTGTGTGTGCTAAAGTTCATGTGTAATCACTTACCGAGATAAATCAAGGACAGGTAAATTCAAAGAGGGGAATCATTTAACAATAAGGTATCAGAGACAGATCTGCTCGGTTGATGAAGAGCTGCTGTTGCTGTTTCCCGATTAAATAAAATTGTTTTAATCTTCAACGTCGGAGCTTTAGCTGAAAGATAAACTGCTTCCACAATTCAATAAGAAGGCAAGCTCAGTTTCTAGGCAGATTACATCTCACACACAACTTATGTTCTGTCGTTAAAGCCGTGTACACATTTACGGAAGACATGAGATTGAATCTTTTCTCTGTTTCTGTCAATGTCGAAGTCCTCGCCATTAGAAGTAAGCTGTGTGAAGGGTTTCAGCCTTTTTTGAGGAATACAGATATTATTCTGCAAATCACAACCCTCACCAGAGTGCAGTGCATAATTATGATCGTCAGAGGGTGACACATTCTGAAAAACACAGGGTAGAAAGCACTTTAGAGCCATTTGCAGTCTACCAGTATTTTGTCGAAAAACTGTGCTACTTTTGACAGGCTTTAATTTTGGTGCTTTTATTCGCTGCTCACAAAAAGGTAACATTTGCCATATATATGAAACTGATGGTAAAACATCTAAAAAGGGACTTTGAAAATAGCTGAGCACTGCAAAAAGCATGCAACGGATATTTGTTGCTGACGTATGGGTCAGTGAGTAGAGTAGAAAGGCATCTACTTTAGTAAAGCCAAGGAAAATAAGAATAGGAAGGGCATTTTTAGAGGAGCTTGTACGTCAGTCACACTTTGTTGAGCACTGCAGGACCGCATGATAGCTTTCTGCAGCCTTTGGTCTGGACCACACATACAGACAGACACACTTGGCTACAACGGTAAAAGATGACATAGATGAATAGGCGGACAGATAGGCAGCTGGAAAAGGCATTGAGCAGATGCGGAGAGATTTAAGGGCTTGTGTTGAGCCAACAATAGGCCTCATTCACCAATATCTTCCTTAGTTTGTTCTTAAATCTGTTCTGGAGAAAGGTGCTAAGAAAAGTCTGCGTCAGATTCATGCCGAGTTCTTAAACCTCAGATAGTTTGTACCTGTGTTCTTGTAAATCAAAATCATATGATAGTTGATATTTAGAGTAAATAAAAGCTCTTAAGTGTGCGTAGATACTACAAACCCTGAATGAGATTGCTGGAGAATCTTTGTGAAGACAGTTGGTGAATGAGGCCACATCTTCCCAGCATCTCTACCTGCAGCCATTGATCTTACCTGTTCCACCTCTCTGAACCACCAGGATGGTCTCAGCTCCCACGGCACACTCCTTGAGAAGCTCCACCACCTGGGTGTGTACGAATCCCTGCACGTGTTGCTTGTTAATCTCCACTATCAGGTCACCCTCGCACAGGCCCGGGCAGCCCTGAGGCTCCAGCACTTGTTTGACTCGCTGGCCCGTAGCGCTGTCCGCGATGGTGAAGCCAAAACCTTCCACGCCCTTCACCATGGTCAGGGTTAGTAGTTCCCCCTGGGTCGCCCCTGACGACGCCATGGAGACGCTGTCAGGAGGTGTGGTGCCGGTGGTGGGAGGAAGCGAGCCGTCTAAGTGGGTGTCACCCGGGTGAGGGGTGAGCAGCTGCTGCTGGGCGTTCACCTGGTCCTGACTGGGGTCTGTGACGAAGCGCGCCGTGCGGGAGAGATAATCCAGGTAGTTGTCGTAGCCCGTCCTGCCGTTCACCATGATGGGCCGCTGCTCCATGATGCCCAGCGGGGAGATGATGGTGGTGGTGGTGTTGTTGTTGGTGTTGGCAGCTTCCTCTGGGTCGAAGGGCAAAGGGTAGCCACGACACAAGACGAGGGTGACGCTTTGGCCAATTGGCACCGATTGGAAGAGTTTGACCACATCGGCGTGGGTGGTGCCCAGGACACACACGTCGTTGATGTAGACAATGACATCACCTGCAGGCAAAAGGACGGACAGACAGAAACATTATGGTCAGGTGTAATGGCAGGAACATTGATATTAAATCAGAGACTGTATATCAGAAGTGGACATAGCCATTGAGTTTGGCATTTTGGTGGTCGCCATCTTGGTTTTTTGGAGCACAAGATAGCCACGCCATAAAACATACCCTGATATTTAAAAATCCAACCCTACAACACAACTTTTCTCAACAGTATGTTGTGTGATTCCTGCCATTTGTCTAGACTATTTTGTGTTGGTATGAGACAGAGAAGGAGAGGAGTTCTATGGTTTGGGTTTTAACCGACAGGGTTACCAAAATGCCCAAAGACAGAGATGCTAACAATGTAATATAGTTGTTGTTATTTAATATTTCTGTTTGTAGTGGCCTTTAACAAACACCATTTCCAACAAACCTAAGATCATTTCGAGTTAATGGCACCAGTTTGACAGATTGAGACGCTCGCTTGCAAATTGCAGCTACATTTGTAAGGCCTCTCGCATGCTCAGGTGAGGGACGCAAGAATGACAGGAAAGGTATTAAGTTGCAAATCGCAGCTTGGAAGTTGCACATTTGGTGAAAATGAGAAGCAGAATAAGGGAGACAGAACAGTAAAGTGCAGAGAAAGTTAGTGGACAGAGTTTGTATCATGGATAAGGGAGATGCGATGACGTATAATACGCCCACTTCTGGAGCTGTACGAATGCTTTAAATTGTATATGCATACAGCTGTACAGTACACCAGCCAACCCATCCTCTAATTTCCCTTACATGCCATAAACAATTTCTACAGATAAACATTACCACAGATAATGTCTTATCTGCCTTTCAAGTGTAAAATAGTCCTGATGACAAGTGGCTAAAATGTTTGGCTTTTAAGGGGCAAAGTGCTTTTTTATTTGCTCGCTGCGATATACTGCACTGTAGATAAAACCTAGCTGGCAATTAAATGTTCCCACACAAGAGCGCCTCACATCCAGGCTTATCTTTGTTTCAACCAGATTACTGAATATAGGGTTTTGTGCTCCGCTGTGCAGGCAACATGCAGGTTTTTAAAACACTGGGCAAGTGGGAACACAAGGCACGATCCACTTTAAAGTTTGCCAAACAGCATTACCTAAGTCGATAATGAAAACAATTATTTTATAATTGCAGATATAATTGTCATGCTCTTTAGAGAGAGGGCAGGGTGGCCGTATAAGCTATTTGTTGCACTGAGAGAAAGTGAGAATCAAGGATCCTTCGTGATTACTAAGAAAAGCAAGTGCTTTAGTGATTGACCCTCACCTTGCTAACCACAAGCTCCATGCTGTCCAATTCTCTGCAAACGTGAGCAGGAGACTATAATCGCACTAAAGGCTGAGTCCATGACACTTTTTCTAAAACAACATGGCAATTCCTATCGATTTCCTGGATTGACTGTTGAAGTGGAGCCGAGCTGCTGCCCCTTCTCAGTGACAACAGGAAATTGAGATATCACTGAAATGTTCTCTCATTGTAAACCGTGTTGCGGACAAACGCTCTCCAAGTTTAAACGCTCTGCCCGTATTGACGGCGCAAGCTCACACCTCGAAGCAACGTGACGTGAGGGACTTTTTAATTAATCCTGGTAAACGCGGACGACATTTGCCTTGAGCACCAGTGTCAGAATCAATAGTTGAGCACACTGGCAGAAAACAAATGATGGTGCTGTGACCTCGAAGCGCCCTCGCTGGGCCCATAGATCTCATTCTTTATGACCAGAGAGGAATACAGAGCGATGGAGAGCATAAAGTTGTTTTACGGAAACAGACAGCTATGAAGTCTAGACACATCTTCTACCACACATATACCTAAAGGGCCAGTTCACTAAATATTACAAAAAAGCCGATTCAGAAAGGTTTTATGTGTCAAGATTTAGTGTTATGACCTACTGTAATTCAAGGCTCTAGCGAGCTACATAAACATGAACTTGAATTAGACGCAGCAGAGAGCCTGTGGCGACGTTTAGCAGGAGGCTAAACTATTAGCAACATTTTCTCTCCATCTCTGAAAAGCTGCACCAACAACACAACACGGCCAAAGTCTCCCGTCACAGGCTAGATTTTCTAGCCAAGAGGAGGTGCAGAAGTCTGGTATTCACTCGGGAGAAGGTGAATTACAATTTGCTGAAAGGTTATTAAGGAATTTTTGCACAATGACGCAAAGAAACCCTGCCTACCCCAGCTTTAATGAACACTTCTGGTCACATATACAGGCGTGCATACAAGAACACATCAGAACACTGGACTGAGACAAAATCACACACACATGGCCACCAAACCATCATTTATAAAACCTCCTGTAGGTCCCTCGTACACTCTAAATCAGACTGACCCACCCACTCACAAGGCCCACGCTGCCAATTCATCTCTCATCGTCCCATCCTTATATATTCCTTATGTTCAAGGGTCTGTGGACATGAGGAGAGGTCTATGTGGCCCTGCCGAGGCCAGGGTGCAGGCATTTGAGACTGTGGTGTTTCGCGCATGTGTGTCAGGCTAAATAGGATGACATGTTGTCCAAAGTGCATGTCTGTCAAGCTTTGGATTACGTTGACATGCTGAAGAGACATGGGGCTGTTAGAAAAGTGATATTTGGCATAGTTTGGAGAGAGATGTTAGCTCAGCAACCAAACAGGGTTCTATTAGAACGAAAACACCGTCTGATCTTACATTTTCCTTACATTACTAATTATGCTATAATATAGCATGTGGACCGATGGGCTATCATCCTCCCTAAGCCATATAGAGAGAATTATAAAAGACGACACTGAATCAGTAGACATGCGTCAGTGTCTGATCGTATGCGGATAGAACACACTGTAGTATTTGCATAACGTTCAGTGGAATAACCATCTGTTGCCGAATGAGTATTACAGCAGTCAGACTCTCCAGTTTGAAACATACTGTACCAACAAACCCACTCTTTCTCGTATTAAACGTTGCCTCTGGCATCCAAACTTAGCCTCTCCTCTTCAAGCTCCTCATCGCTCTGAATTCCACAGAAACACTGCAGCTTCTTCTGTGGACAAAGATAAAATCGAGGAAACCACGGAAAGTGTTTCCTGGACAAAACTGCACTGCATGTGGTCTACCAGCGATGAAGTGCTTGGACATGTTTTCCCTGGTTGTGTGATCACGTAGCGGAGACAGCCAGGAGGGGTCATGAGGAGAAGGCGGCAGAAATTATCTATCTGGAATTGAGACTTTCACACCTCCTCAGGCCGGGTTTTACGTCCTTGCGAGTTACTTTGATCGAGATCGCTCTGTTACTGCAGAAGTAGGACACAAAGTCAGAGGAGGCAAAGTGGGGGGGAAGGAGGCTGGAGGGTGAGATGGAGATGAGCTGAATGGATAATGGATAGTAGAGATGTGAGGGATTTGTTAGTTATTTCTGGGGAGAGAATACATGTGAAAAAGAAAGCTGGATTCAAAAAGAAAGAGTGAGCAGGGGATGACAGACACGCAAAATGTTTTATATGCAATATTATCAAGCTTTATTAGTCATCAGGGGAGCTATTTCAGACTGCTGCACAGTCACATTTTTAAAGAAATGGAAATTAATGACCCAATGTTCTTATAAGAAGTCATAACAACAATGTAATAGAATAATTCAAAAGTGTTTTGGAGAAGAAGACTAGCTTTACAACAGAGCAAACTCCCCGACCAGCTTACTTTATGTTTGATCAATGGTCACGATAAGCTCTGTGTTTGCTCCAGTGTATATAGATAGAAACATCATTGCACGCTGAACACTGACAAACATGCTAGTTCTATTCCCTTGACCTTTAGCCCAGCTGCTCCGTCTCAGCGTGTGTGTTGGTGTGTATGTGCATATATGCTGCAGTTCCACTCCCATGTGGCCACAGCCAGGACTTATGGTGCTCCTCAAGTCCCTTTCATGATTAATGGAAGAACAAAACTCTGCAGTTGGTGCGCACGCGTGTGCCCGCACACACGCACATACAGTACTTACACAATGCTAGCTTAGCAAGTTTCACCCGCGCACACACACACACACGCAAGTGGAAGCTGCGTTCTGTGGTCATATTTGATTGAATTTCACTACGAGTAGGCTGCAGTACTTAAAAACAGTAAATACAGGAATCTCTGTATATTTGTTATGTGCATATAAGTATCTGTACGATCTAAATGTACGATCCTGTACAAATGCATGCCAGCCATTCATATTGTGTGTTTTCAGCCTGAAGCTTTACCTGTGGCCATCTTTCCATCAGCTGCGGCCGGCCCATCGGGGATAACGCTCTTGACCTGGAGGAATTCGTCAGGCTCGTCGCCTCCGATGATGGTGAAGCCAAAGCCCATGCTGCTCTTTTGGAGTGATGTGGACAAGAAACTGCCTTTCAGCTGAGTGGGGTCCCGCGTGAACAGCGGCTTCTCTATAAAGGACACATAAACAAACAAATCAACCAAATACAAACAGTAATACTGTGAAGGCTTTATAGCAAAGATTGAAAGGACCTCAAAGCTGGTGCAGGACAGTGCTCACAGGGTGGGGGGGCATGGGTAAAGCTTATCCAGTAAGACATGGGTGTAGCCACAGGAACACTGGCAGGGTATGATCTTAACTGCAAAAAAGCGAACTTGGACAGAGGTGGGTCTGTGGTGCTGAAAGGGGGTGTGGCTACCGTGCAAGGTAAAAATGCAGCATCCCTCCCGGTACACCAAAACATACTAAACTTTTATCCGTTCCTCTCCTCCCATGCTGGGTTAGGGTTGGCAGAAAGGGTGCAGAGAGCATCGGTGGTGCAGGTCTTCAGTCCCATCCCCCAAAGGTTACCAAGGAAGCAGCAAAATTCGGCAAATGACATGCTGTCAATCAGGGAACAGCTCCAAGAGAAGATGCTTGAGAGGGTTAGGGGAGAACTGGGAGATTGGTGAGGAGGGAGGAGGGGCGCCTTGTGTAGGAATGAGAGGATCTCAGCCAACAAGCTTAGTCAGACTTAACCAAGTCTCCCATCGTTTCACTTCGGAGGGAGACGTAGCTAGTGTGCTAGTTTACATCCTTTGTTTGCCGTCACTGGTCCACACATGGACACCGAGTGATTACACTCTCTGCCTGCCTATGCCAGGCGATAAGACTTGTCACGGTATACGCTCGTCACACAAATCCTCCAACTGCCTCAAGCGGAAAAAGCTTGCTTGCGAGCTAGCATGCTTACAGTAAGTCAAACGAGCGCAAGCAGCCATGATAACGACAGTCGGTCTCCCGTGCTTCTCTCGTGGCCTACTTACTGACAAAGTGCCACAGGGAGTAGGGGCTACAGACAGGCTGCTCTAGCACCACAGTGCAGGCGGAGGTGTGAAGTGGCTGCTGCTGGTGAGGGCACGTATTCATCCGCCGAGTCAGGACACGTCGGAGCGGGGAGACGTCAGCGGAGGAGGACGTAGAGTACACAGCGGCCCTGCGACCCAGAGTTGGCGAGCGCGGGAGGTCGCCGAGGCTGTGGCAGCGCTCGGGCACCAGGCCGACCTGAACTAGGGGGGTTCTGGGGAGGGTGGCACAGGGGCTGGCATCCTCCACTGGCATCAGAGATCGAGAGGAAAAGGAGGAGGAGGAGGAGGAAGTGAAGGTGGGAAGAGGGAGGAGAGAGAGCCTCACTGGAATGTACACAAAGTGTAACCACGGAGACAGGCTTTCGACTCAGAGCGGCGGACTACTACGTTACTATGGAAACAAACCTCCACTTCACCAGTCCAGACAGTATTTGTCGAGCAGTACTTCAGACTGCTGTGGCTGGTGGAGAGTGAGCACTGGAATCAGGTAGCAACAAACCGTTACACAGAAACATTAATCACATTCAAACCCTCTGATTATCAGCAGAACGCTGACGACTCTTCCAGCGACGCTTAAGAGTGCCATTGCGTTTCATATGGTCCATACTATAATGCTTTAATAGTGTCAAGTTATAGGAAATGGCTCGACAATATTATCCCGTTGTTCAGATCGATATGTTAAAGTTTGCTTAAACTTTAGTTTTTAATTCTCAACTACTATACTTTTATTACGCCAGTGTTTTATGAATGATGCTGTAGACATGGAGATCTGGATCATGTGGTGTCTTTGTAAGCAGATATCTGCCTGCATGACACAATAATAAAAATGTAATATACAGAACTCACAAGAGTTATTGAAATTATTTAGTTATTTATTTTCATTTTCAAATAAACCTGGTTATAATATAATAATAAATACATCAATGTTTGAAGCTAATAAAAGGCTGTTCAAGAACACTCCACTGACTAATCCACAGCGCTTAGCCATATTGACTCAGATACCCCCTCGACAAACATACAGACAGATAATGAGTACGACTATAATCCCTAATAATGGGGAACGTATCCTTTAAAAGCAGGGTGGTCTTACCTCTGTAGATGGTGGGGAGGGGCAGTGAGGACAGACCCTGGCTTTGCATCTGCTGCTGCTGCTGAAGTCTCCTTTTAGCCTCCAGGACTGGATTCTCAAACTGGGTCCTTCTATTTATATGGCTACGATGAAAAAAAAAAGATTTGAGATTTCACACTATCCTGCTGCACTTAGCCCCCCCTGCTCTTGTCAAAGATCAAAACTACAGATCATGGCACCACAGCAACTATTGCTGCGATGATTAATTAAACGGCCAGTCCCCCGCATTACGTAACAGAGCCGCAGAATGGCTTTGCTCAGTAAAATAAGAACAAACAAATGATTTGGGGCTTTTCCGCCCGCCTCATGAGCAACGTTTTGTGAATCGGTGACTGATAGGAAACCTACGCATGAAACAGTGACTTCCTGTAACGTCCCACGTCGCTCTTAATTTAGTTTGCAAAGAGGAAGATAGTCAACGACTACAAATACTGTAATTTGTCAGTGTGAAATAATTAGTCATTATTAGATACTTCCCTAGCTCTTTGAGACACACACACACACACAGTCTTTCTCTCCCCTCCTTATCTTTTAATGAACACCCCGAGTATCACGGTGCTAATTACAAAACAGCTTGACTATATTTTTACATTTCAAAGTCTGGCAACTTCTTCCATGATATTGACATGATGAGAAGTTTTCGACAGAGTGCATTATGTACGAGGCAGTGAGCAGTCAAACTGGAGGTTTTCTTAAGCAAAGTCGAGCCAAATGACTCCCCCTGACTGTCTAAAAATAGAGCCCCGTCCCTCCTCCGCCCCACAGCGGAGAGCACCCAGCCAAAGAAGTGACACCTCTGAGCGGGGAGGGGACGAGCGGTTCAATAGAGAGGACGTGCTGCAGTGAAGACACGCACGCTGAGATATGGATGAGCAAACGTGCAGAATGTTTAAATAGAGACATTCATGAGCTAATCTACAGATATAGATGCAGTGAGTGTTTCAGACAGAGCGACAACACAGAATTATGGACACGCACACACAGACAAACAAACTGTGAGCCGTCAGGAGGCAGACAGAGAGGGAGCGACTGCTTCCTGGCTGCAGCGCCAGTCTGCTCCTAATTAATATGATTAATACAGCACCACCGGGCAGCGCTGAAAATCAAAAGCAAGCCATTACATATTAAAGATGTTCCCGACTTACTCGACATAGTAGCTGCCGTAAATGGGGTCATCGATTTTCTCCCAGCCGTACGGAAGCTCTGTGACAGAAACAAAAAGAGCAGAGAGACAACAATAATGAAGGGCTTGTTTATTCAAGGCAGAATATTGATCTTGCATTAAAGCATCTTTGCGGCAGAATTAGTTTACAGCATCGTTGTACTGTCGGTGATTACCAGGAATATGATGGTGCGATAACTTGTTAACTGGAAGGATTGCTTTTCTGCCGCACCGGGCCGTACGTTCAGGCTGGTGAACATTCTGAACTCTTATCTTTTATAAACATTGGACGGCGACAAGACGAGATAAAAAAAAACAAACTGTTTTCTCAGCAACTTGTGACATTGATTGATTTAAAGAAGATACGGCATCCCTCTTCAAGAAAAACTTGCAAAAATAACACCAAATATTCATAGATCTTGTGACTGAATTTTAAAAATCAGTGAAATATTTATGCCCTGCATCTTTTCCAACGCTGTAAATATTGTGTTTTGATGCGAGAACGTTGCATAGATTAACAGCCTCGACTCGAACAAGCACAAACCCTGAGGGTGTTGAACCTGGTACACATTTCCACCGGTGTTTCACAGTTTGACTCTGAACGTTTCGTGCTAAACAACGCCGACAAATAGCACATGACAGTCAATTACCGACAAAATAGCGGATGACGGACAGATCAATCAGCACGAATGCCGGGAGAAGAATTTGAATGGTGCGTATCAAAGTACGAACGTCAGCGCTCAAACTTTAGATTCATCAAGTGTGCGCAATAACATGATTTTCAAAGTTGCTCTCTCCTCCTTCCTTTACCCACAGCTCACTGACAAAACACAGCTCTTCAAAACATGTCTAGAAGGAGTCCCCCGGTTTGCTTTCCAGGATATGAGCAATTAGCATTTAAAGCATATTCCCAAATGCAGACTCTAGTGTTTTAGCATAATAGCGTGATCATTCAAAACTAAGTTACGTACATAGTGTTAGAAGCTCCTGCCGAAATAGCATCTAAGCTGAATCTAGCACTGGGGCTCGGGGACGGCGTGTTCCAGTGCAGCTCGGCTTTAAAAAATCAGACCCACTTTGATTAGTGACAAAGTGAAGTTAATCAGGATGAGAGGGGAGATAGCAGCAGAGAAAATGCTTCCTAATCAGAAAGAGAAGCAACCAGAGGGAGCGGTAAAGCACCTCGGGCTCCTGCTGCAGCTTGTGGGTAACACACACAGACAGACAGATACAATACACGCTTTGGTCATTGCATACATTCATCAGTACTGCTTGGCCTAGTTAACATACTCGAGAGGTATCTGTGCATTCTCTCATGTCTCCCACGCTGAGCAGAAAAATCAAAAACAATGCTCGTGCACGTGCCATATGCTTCTCTGAACCCCGGCGCCCGTCCCCTCAAAACTAATCATTAAACTTTCAGTAGGACGGACTATTTTTTGCCTGCACACTCACTAAAATGCATACTTACCACACACACACACACACACACACACACACACACACACACACACACACACACACACACACACACACACACACACACACACACACACACACACACACACACACACACACACACACACACACACACAGAGTTGAGAGTGATATAACCGAGTGCTGCGAGCAGGTTGACAGCCCACGGGAATACCTCATGTGAACACTGCAACATTCCTTAGTCCCATCTCCACTCATTAAATATGAAAGAGTGTTTCATGTTCTCACCTTTACTGGGCAACACACACACACACACACTCTATAATTTTTGCATATGCACACACACACACACACACACTCTATAATTTTTGCATATGCACACACACACACGCAGGAGATCAAAGAGCTGTCGTGTACATCAGGAGTCTTCTTATGAAAAGCTTTTCTATTAAAACGTCCACAAGAGGAGCTGCAGGAAGCCAGACATGTCTCTGCTTTCAGGAGGAGGAGGGAGGAGGGAGGAGGGAACAGGGAGAAGGGAATAGGGAGCAGGGAGAAGGGAACAGGGAACAGGGAGAAGGGAACAGGGAGCAGGGAACAGGTAGAAGGGTGGAGGGAACAGGGAGCAGGGAGGAGGGAATAGGGAGAAGGGAGGACGGAACAGGGAGAAGGGAGAAGGGAACAGGGAGAAGGGTGGAGGGAACAGGGAGCAGGGAGGAGGGAGTAGGGAGAAGGGAGCAGGGAGCAGGGAGAAGGGTGGAGGGAACAGGGAGCAGGGAGGAGGGAGCAGGGTGGAGGGAGAAGGGTGGAGGGAGCAGGGAGGAGGGAGAAGGGAGCAGGGAGGAGGGAGAAGGGAGCAGGGAGGAGGGAGGAGGGAGCAGGGAGGAGGGAGCAGGGAGGAGGGAGGAGGGAGAAGGGAGCAGGGAGGAAGGAGAAGGGAATAGGGAGCAGATAGGAGGGAGAAGGGAACAGGGAGCAGGGAGGAGGGAGCAGGGAGGAGGGAGGAGGGAGAAGGGAGCAGGCAGGAGGGAGCAGGGAGCAGGGAGGAGGGAGCAGGGAGGAGGGAACAGGGAGGAGGGAGCAGTGAGGAGGGAGGAGGGAACAGCGAGCAGGGAGGAGGGAGCAGGGAGGAGGGAGCAGGGAGGAGGGAGCAGGGAGGAGGGAGCAGGGAGCAGGGAGGAGGGAGAAGGGAGCAGGGAGGAAGGAGAAGGGAATAGGGAGCAGATAGGAGGGAGAAGGGAACAGGGAGCAGGGAGGAGGGAGCAGGGAGGAGGGAGGGAGCAGGGAGCAGGCAGGAGGGAGCAGGGAGGAGGGAGCAGGGAGGAGGGAACAGGGAGGAGGGAGGAGGGAACAGGGAGGAGGGAGCAGTGAGGAGGGAGGAGGGAGGAGGGAACAGCGAGCAGGGAGGAGGGAGCAGGGAGGAGGGAGCAGGGAGGAGGGAGCAGGGAGCAGGGAGGAGGGAACAGGGAGAAGGGTGGAGGGAACAGGGAGCAGGGAGGAGGGAGGAGGGAGAAGGGAACAGGGAGAAGGGTGGAGGGAACAGGGAGCAGGGAGAAGGGAACAGGGAGAAGGGAACAGGGAGCAGGGAGGAGGGAACAGGGAGAAGGGAGCAGGGAGGAGAGGCTCTACAGTGGAGGTGAAACTAAAAATAAGAACACCCTAAATGTGGGGAATAAATCTTAAAACCTGTACGATTGTCTGATTGCTTGTGTTTCTTGCACATCTGGACTTCCTTTTAGCGATGTCACTGTGTTCCCGAATCTCAGCAATTAAAGGGACAGTTCAACATTTTTGGCAAAATGTGCTTTTTGAGTTGCATGAGAAGATTGATGTCTGTGTTTCTGATCTAAAGCCAGGAGGTGGTTAGCTTAGCTTAGCGATAAGACTAGCTACTAAAACAGCTATCTGGGTTTCGTCTAATGTAAAAAAAAGTATGGCTAAAAGTTGCGTTAGTTAGAATTAAAGGTGTCGATACGCATATTTTTTTCCATTCTTTGTGTTAAGCTAAGCTAATCACACCTTAGCTCTAGCTACATATTCAAAGCGAGAACATATACCACCACTGTAATGAAGTGACAATTACAGGATAATGGCAACTGCTTAAACGTAGAGTAACAGTAGCACAAGTAGAGTCTTAAAGGTCAGTGAACTGACGCAGTAATATCAATAACAGCTTGAATATTCCCCTGAGAGTATTGAACTGAGATCTGAGACATGTAGCGTTGCTTAATAATGAGCCTGCTCGTGGACATTATGACTCTCCTCCACCGTTTCTCTGTGTTTTTACAATTGAATTAAATAAATGAACCTGTAATTGCTATTCAGCAGTCTCGCTTTCACATGCAGCGCCACACATGTACACTTGCACACACTGAAACGCTGTTACACTGAGCATTGTGCTGATAAATGCTGAACCCAGCTGGATTGTCTCTTTGCTCGCTCTCTTTTGTTTGGCTCTACTGAGAGTCGTCTATAACCTCTCTGTCAGCAGCCTGCAATGGAGAGCTAGCTCGCGACAAGAAGGGAGAGAGTGTGTGTGTGTGTGTGTGTGTGTGTGTGATATAAAGCCGGCACTGCTTATCACTTCCATGCTGCATGCGTCAACGAAGGAAATGTCAAGCTGGTGTGAAATTCTCAGGTAGGAGCTGTTATGATGGAGCCCCGAAGCGAGTGGGAAAATGTTTGCAATCTGTAGTCATGCTACAACATCCATCCTGCAGTCACAGGTGGAGGGCCACTTACTACCAGCAGGAGGCATCCTGGCATCTTCCCCACATTTCACTCCCCCAATGCCACTCAGTAATATCTCTTCTTCACCTTATTTCTCCTTCATCTCCTCCGTTTCTTCTTCCTTCCTCGCACCTCACATAACAAGCCTTTTTTTTTTGTTACCTGCTCAAAAGCTCAGGCATTTTTTATTCTGCTTTTTCTAATTTGGTCTGAGGAACAGGTTGGCAAAGCACACTAGCCCACAGACACTGGAGGGATTTACACATGTCCCGTTTCCTTTTTTTCAATATTTCATTTCATCCATCTTTTGAGAAGGAAACCGTCTGGATCATTTTCAACGCCTCAAGCCTTTTATAGTCCAAGAGAAAAAAAGAAATGAAGTCCTTTCATGCTGGATACTGCACCGTGCTGGGCTTCATTTATCATGACACCTTTGAATGCAGTGCACAGTGTGATGTTTAGGAACACTGACTTAAGAACACACTCCGATTAAATATACAATATTAGACTTCAGAACACATAACTAGAGTTTAGTATGCTGTTGTTGTGAGCAGCGGTTCTGACGCGCATACCGCAGAGCCCTCTCTTTGTAAGATCAATTATATAAACCTCAAACTGAATGTCTCGGAAATGCCACCACAGACAAAGAAAATGTGACAAAAGTTATAATGCGGCTTTAATTATCTGATTTCTCCTTTCTGAAATGTCACTGAATTCACAGATATACATTTAAAAGTTACACTAACTATGAGTTACATACAAATTCTCCTCAGTAGAATATCTACTTAAAGAGATATCGTCCTTTTCTTCAAACTCCAGCACCTACATTACCCACAATTCAACTCAAAGCCAAATAAACTTCATAAATTGCTGAATACAACAAAATAAGTAAATAAATAAAAATGCATCAACATTGTTTCTGGAAGATGAGGCCAGCACGTAGTTTGATATCTCCATCTTATTATTATTACAGTCAGATTTGATCTTGTTATGGAGATAAAGCCGGCGGAGCTAAAAGGTTTCTGTAGCAGGGACAGAACCTGCTGCTCGCTAGCACAACGGAACATTAACACACTCGGACCACCTGTGAATTCAATTCCCGCCATGTTCAAAGTGATATATTGCAGAAAAAATGAAGCCATTTATTTTAAGATTATCCAGAGTTGCAGGTCCAAAGTGAAGAGCAGCAAAAACTTTACTGGTTGAAGCCCCGGCTGTATAAAAGTACACGCAACACAAGGCTTGATGATGATTGTAACCACATATAGGGCTCCAATGATTGTGATTATGAGCTCATTCACGATCCTGCCCGTCACAATCAACAAAGTCGTGTGCTCTGTGGGAAGCTCCCCGGCCCTGTCGGATGCAATATCTTCTGAGCTTGTTGAGTAAACATGACTTGACCTTCAACCCGGGCGAATTAGCTTCTTCTCTTTCACCACAGGGGGGAGTGTGGAGGAGAACAAAAGGTTGTTTAAAAGGACAGAAGCTGGGCCAGCAGGGGAACGGCTATCCTGCACAAGGATGCATGTGCACGTGGGGGAGGATACACACTTCACACTGTTGCAGTAATCCACAGGTGGTGATGACGAGGCAGGAAGGAAGAAGGCAGCTGGCTGGTAAACATGGATGTTTACTATGCAGGTTTCAAACTAAGAAAACACTTCTATGACGCCAGTGTCTGGAATGAATTAGAAACATACTTAAAATGCATTACCATCTGATTATACAGTGCTATAAACAGATCATTAGAAGTATTTTTAGAATGCATTATAGACACGGGCGTCATAGAAAGGTTTTATGAGGAAGCAAATGCATAAAACCTCAACAATACATCCAACACATGTCAGTAAAACTGAGTGTAAACGCAAAAGTTTATTTCCCGAAGTAATAATCTTGAGTATAATAAGTCCCCATCTCTCGTGTATGTATGTTTGGACTCTCACATCGCTGCGTCAGCCAGTTTATTACAACTTGTAATTTGTAGCAGGTGTAGCAGCCGTCACATTGCTCCTAAATTTCTGACAGTCAGAGTTTTGACACGGGCGGTCTCGGGTCGCCAAAGCTTTAAATTGTCGATGGATGTGTCGAGGACCGCAGACGTGAGATTGATGCCCAAAGATTTCACCACATTTCACGACTGTCAACTTTCACCTGGGACGGCTATAAATCGCACGGCGGCCATTACTTAAAACTCGACACCCTAGACAGAGGCAGGCACATATTTTGTATCGCCAAATACCTTAAATATTTATCCACTGAGCAGTGAAGCTCCTGTGTGTGCTCACACATGCTCAGTATGTGCATACGTTTCTGTAGCTGCATAATCAATATGCTGAGGATCCCTGAGGACGAGTGCAGCAGCTCAGTCATACTAATAGCTGCCACATAATCATACGGCTGAGTGTCTGTTTGGAGTGTGATAAAGGCTGGGACAGGCTTCGACTTAGATTGATGCTCTGACGTGTATATATTTTTATAAGTGCATTTATTTTTTTACTGGGAAAAGGCTCATGGTTCAAGTCTTTTAGAAGATTATTATCAAACCAATACGTCTCCACTGTGACAGGAAAAGTCAACGCAACAGCAACAAATCAGGTAATTGCGTCGCTTGCCGGCACCAGCGTTCTCCTCTCGTGTGTTTTGCTCCATTTCGATAAGTTACAGCTTTTTTCCCGGCTAAATGCAGAAATGCATGTCCTCACATTCCCTCTCCTGCACAGGTCCCACTTGGTCTCTGTCTCAGAGCGAGCAGACAATAGTTAAGCTCCAGAATGAAAACTGAATTCACAAGCTTGTAGCTTATCAGGACATTCCAGGGACAGAAGGAGACGCACTGAACTGTGACCCGCCTCTTATTCTCTCCTCTTTCGCCTCCAAAAGTTCTGGTTTGATTTGGCGAGCTCTATCTGGGAAGAAGAAACAAAAAAACTCGCACACTTTCTCCTGCTCCACTTTCCATCCGGAGTATCGCTCTACTAAACTCTGACGCCGTCCCTGTGGGGTCACGAGTGGAGCAGAGGAAAAGGGTTTCTCTGTGACACAAAAGATGCGGTTCCCCGGCCTGTCAGTGGACTCGACACCTCGACACGTTCGTCTCTACTGAAGATGCAACACTTATATATGTATGATATAGTTTCATTAAGGAAAGGGTTAACGCTTTCCTTAACAGCTGGGTCGCTTGTAGCAAACATAAGTCAAACAAGGTCAAATGACACATTTGTTCGGGTCTACTTTTAGCTGTGGATTAATACATATTTGGTGCTCTGGTGAGTATTTCTGGCAGCAGGACGGTGTGTGTGTTGGATCGACTCAAAATAAACTGCTGAGGCCACGTTAATGGTAATGAAGGGGACTTGTCACTCGGTGCATGGGGATGTGTTTTGAACAGTATATCAAGCTTTTGGCTACACAAGCAATAATCAATCAATTCATATACAATGAGAAAAAGATAGAATAGACACAAACTAAATGAGGCAAAAGTGTAGAGTTACTTCTAGGCCATTTTAACAACTTCTAAATATGTCATTTTGATGAACACAGCTGAGTTTTTACGGGTTTAATCAATGCCAGGAGAGGAACTTCATTGCAGCTGATACACACACACACACACACAGCTAATTCAGCATGCACACGTCACAAACACACACCTGCCACACACTCCTTTGAATCCTCCTTCCAATCTCCAGGCCTCAGGCATGCTCTGCTGGGGATGTTCTCAAAATACACCCATCAATCATTTTGCAGACAGCTTCTCCTGCCCCTCCCCGCGACTCTGCTCGCGACTGCTGCAGGAGTCTCAAGGTGAAGGAGGGCGCAGCGTCTCTCCGTCTATAATCACTCACCTGTAGGGCTGCACACACCGTGGAAAGAGTGTGAGCTCACATCCAGTGTCCCCTAAAAAGAACTTCCAACATCCCATAAAAATCTATCCTGGAAGGTCCCACTGAGCCGGCTGAAAGGACAAGTGAGTGAACAGGAGGGATGATATTTGTCAGGATGGAGGTGCTTCGCCTTGTAGCAGCCACCTCGACGTAAGTGATGAAGTATCGGGAGGACACGAGAACACACACACACACACACACACACAAAGGACGGCTTTTTTTTTAACCGCAGACATGAGAAAGAAAAACGAGTAAGACACAAGCCCCCGCTATGAGAGGACGAGATGGAAGTGCAACGCCAGCCTGTGAGAGACGAGAATAACTCCTCACATGACCAGAATGTAATTACACTTCTAGGTTTGGGGCTCACACACACATACATACACACACACACACACACACACGAAAGACAAAGAAGGACCGTTATACGATTAAAACCCTTCAATCCCCGAGCGTCATCAAAGTCTATGTGTCTGCGTTCATTCATGTACTGTACATCCGGGTGTTGTACGTGCTTAGCTCTTCCGGATAGCACGCGCCGCCGTCTGATGAAACATGCTGAAATAGTGGCGAAAAACATCCTACAGTTTTGTCTGAGTTTAATTCACTCATCAAGGGGATTAGATCGCTACCTACTTTGGCATACCTGAGGAGGAGAGCGGGCTGAATAAGTAAAGGACGCAGAGAGGAAACAGCAGGTATGTTTGGCTTTCTTTCTTCACAGCCAACAAATATTTGGCCGGACGGGGGAAAAAACTTGAAGGAGGGAGAGAGCGAGGTACTGTAAAGAGCCTGTCCTAGTTCTTTTCGTCTACTAAAACAAAATGAGGAGACAGGAGGACGGGAGGGGAGGTGGACAAAGATGGAGATGGAAGTAGAGAGAGGAGGTGGGAAAGACCGAGGCAGAAATATAGAGGTTATGTAACTACAAGGCGTCTGTGTCGAGGAGGAGCGCGCTAAACACATATTTTTGACAGATTCTGCTTGTATGCGTTGCAACTGGCTTTGAACATGAGAGAGAACAAGTTGTGTTTACCAGAGGTGAAGACATTAAAGTTCTGCATCTAATACGGTTCTGAGGTTCTTTACTTGAGTGTTTTCCATATTATGCCACTTTACACTTTGAATCCACATCATGAGAAAAATGAAAAGTCTTTGCTTTTTCCCTCCAGTTACCACTCGTTAAGAGATTAAACAAACCGGCCGTGTGTGAAGCAGGTAATATGAGCTATGTCTCGACCACCTCCAGCAGTACGTGTGGCTTACAAGTTAATGCATTTATAGTAATCCAATAATACTGCACATCAATTAGAATATAATTGCCGTCCATCACAGTTTACGGATCAACTTCCTGGTTGAAATGTGACCTACCGAACAAATAAAGTAGTTTAGATATTCTTTACAGGTACATTTAGCTGATAACACTGAAGTACTTAACGTACATTTCTGGCAGCAGCTAGATAGAAGAGTAATTTGTGGTATTGATACATTTAAGTGAAGGACCTGAATACTTCTGGTCTTTACTGTGCGCCTGTGTGTGTGTTCACCTCCATACTCCCACTCTCCTCCTCTTCCTCTCATCCTGTCGTCCCGTCACAGCTCACAGACTCCACCCTGCAATCCTGTTAGCGCTTATCAGAGCATGGCTCCGGTCCAAACACGGACTCACACAGTCTACCTTTTCCACAAATCAATACCAAATTTACAGAGGCAGCTTTTCTCTCCCTAACTGAGCTCCGCACTCAGGGGCAGCTGGCGTACACTGGTGGAAGTTGGGAGTGAACAACACACCTCGCATATGGCTGCTTAAACAAAAACCCTTAAACTGGAAACACACTTTAAGTCCTGGAAGTCAAGAAGAAGCAAACAGGCCAGTTATATCGCTAACAAACCCGGGAATTCACACGAGGACAGAAAACAGAAAGTTAAAGTAATTCATCTCACCCACAGTCATACTGGCCCGAGCCATCCCTGGAGCCATGCTGATAGAAAGGCTAAACAGTGAACAGTTGTCAAAATGATAACCATGCATTGGCTCAACAATACGTGCGTCCTCACTTACAGACCTGCAGCCACCATTAAGCACTACATGCCCTCCAGCTGGGACTAAATGGATTAGATGCCCAATTAGATCAATAACAGTCCTCACAAATATCAGCACATGTCCTCTCGTTGAGCCTCCATGGGTGATAAATACGATTGGATGTGCTGGAGATAAAAGCAAAGTCTAATTCCTCGGTCCGTGTTTCTGCGTCATTTCATTTTGGAGATCTTTCTCCCTTTAATGTCTGTTGAGAGGGTACGGGGAGACTCGGCGGCCACAGGGGAAGGCTTTTGAATAAAATGTAAGATCGGGAAGGTAATTCTTTTAGAAGGATAAAACGGGCAATGTGTCAACAGGAACTAGTCCCCATGTTTATTGCCACCACACGCAGTGCAAATGTTTTGAGAGCAGGCAGGTACCACTTCTCCTTCACTCACCAGCTCTCTGCAGAGAAATAGGATCTGCAAATACCTCCCAACATTTGTTTTATCCTCAATCCTGCTCAAGGTAGCAAACGTGCACATGAATGCAAATAGCGATTCAGATATCACCCTCATTGAGACTGTACTTAGGCACAGTGGTGCTTTGAGCTATATGCTAATGTCAGCGTGCGAACATGCTAAGATGTTGATGTTTAGCAGGAATAGGATTCTCCATATTCGCCATCTTAGTTTGGCCTGTTAGCATGCTAACATTTGCTAATTAGCATGTAACACAAACTACAAGAGAGGCTGATGGGAAAGTCATTGGCTTTGCAGGTATTTGGACATCAAACAAAGTATTGGACTAAACAGAGAGTTAAGGGCTCACCAAGGGTATTACAATTCATCTTGTTGAGAACATGAATGGGTGTACCAAACTTCACGGCAATCCATCCATAAATGTCAACATGGTGACACGAACAGAAGAGTCAGAGGATCACCAAAGTCGTTAAGATTCATTGGAGCCATGAATGCCTGTACCAAACCCTCCAACAGTTGTTCATATAGAACCCGTCTGTGAGTAAACTTGATAACTTATTGTCGTGGGTGGAGGCAGGATAATTCTCTGAACATGTTAGCTAACGCTACTGACTTGAGAAAGCTCAGATTAACCAACAGGACCATATTAGCCGACCCCTAACACGCTAACTCAACGGCTGGACATTTACACACCTGATCGAGAAAACAAGCATGCATACCAAAGAGAAACTGAGGGCATATACATCTTTGGATGTCTGTAACAATACTGCCAACAAAGCTGTTATTCCAGCATTCGCAACAGCTGCCTACACTTCAAAGCAACCCGAAAAAGGATGGGCGTTATCAAAAAGAGTCTTTTCAGAGAAGGAGAGAACATGTTGCTAATAGTTTAGATCCCGCTAACCTTAGCTAAAGGCTTACGGCTGCATAAAAGTTGAATCATACATAATCATGACGTAGGCACTAAAGGGGTCTATATTACAGTCTGGACCCAAGAATCTTTGTACTGTTTTGACTAAAGCGCTTTGATGGCATCCCCTTTGGACCTGGGAACTAAACAATGAATCAAAAAAAGTAGCAGAAGGATTAATTGACAATAAAAACAATAATTAGTTGCAGCCCTACTCACCACACTGTCCTAAGGTCCCACACACCTGGCACACGAGGGCAGGTTAAAGCAGTGAACACGGTTTCCAGGAGTGTTTGTCTGCCTCTCTGTCTGCATGTGTGTGTCTGAGTGCTAAATGTATTTTTAGAGAAACTCTATCCATGTGGTTACGCGTTTACCAGGAATATACACACAAACACCCCGACCCACCCCCCTCCCCCATGAATATATACCAAAACAGTTAAACAGACACACACACACACTCGAAGACGAAAAAAAAAGATTTTCAGTCATTTCTCATTTGTTGTCTCGGTCCATCTCTAAAATGCAGTCCTTCTACTCAGCTCCACTACCTCCCTGTCAATAACTCAGGCGATAAATCTCGACCGCACACATAAAGAAAAGACGAATTGGTAAGTGGGGAGTGAGGGCGAGGGCGAGGGCGAAAGAGATAGATGGCACACTCGTATATATGTACGCTCATCTATAAACCCGCTGCATTGACATTCATCCTTCTCCTTTTTTTTGTGTGTGTGCGTTAGTCGTGTGTGTGGGCGGGTGAAGGACACTCCACATCGCTCTCAGTTGGGAATAAAGAAGTCTTTGTAACCTCCAGTCTCTCTGGGCTTTAAACACACACACACATCACGGGGCTTCCGATCCCCATCGACCGGTGTTGACATGCACACACCAACGTTGTCAGCGTACAACTCTTAAAAAATCCAAAAACCCTACGGCGACTCACAACAATCAGCAAACGTTCCTCCAATGAACTCTCTGGGATGAAACGATCCCACTATGCATCTCGTCAGATCAACAGGCGAGGTTTGAATCTTTTAAAAATGAATGCCGTGGGGAAGTTGTGCAATTAAAATGTATGAACACGATAAGCAAAGAAATCACAAGGAAGGGAAAAATAGAAAGACGCAGTACTCACCATCCTCTTTGCATTCCTCGGGCGGCTTTGCCTTCTTGGCTAGCCTCGGATCCAGCCACGATGTTGTCTTGGTGTTGTGGCTGTGAAGAGACGACAGAGAGAGAGTGAGAGGGAGTGTGATAGATGGCGAGAGAGAGGAGACTTGGCAGAAAGAGAGAAGGAGGTTGGTGGATTCTTAATTCGGCTGGAGAATCATTTTAGAGAGGAAAGATGAGACTCCCTTGTGTGCATGCCTTTAAAAAAAGGTGACGAGGGAAACGGGAGGGGAGGAAGAAGAAAAAAAAAAAGAGCTTTAGCTTAACAAAATGGCGATCAATACTTTTAATTTGCTTACTGTCTCTCATTAGCAGGCAAAGGAGGAAAGGGAAGAGAAGGGGCAGAAAAAAGATAGAGGTGTGACTAAGGGAGTAATGGAGGGGAACAGCTGTGGGCTTGGCGGATTCATCCAGAGCCTCAGGCAGAGAGCTGGATCTAGATCAGATATGATGTGCCAGGGAAACTCGATGCATCTCCATAGCTCGTCTGAAGCTATGAAGCCACAATGGCCTCCATTCATCATGACAGTAGAGCAGGAGAGGGCAGGGGAGGTGTGCACAAAGTGCCTACAGTAAAAAACTGAGGTGAGAAGATGGAGGAAGAGATGGGGTAAAGACGCATGCTTGTATCTTTGGTTTCCTTGAACTTATTTCCCAAAGGAAATTGTTTTTGCAGTTAAGCATTAGACACAGATCATGGGAATGCACCAACAGGAATAACTGGAGGCAAACTTGCGATAGGATCACACCAGCCTAGAAGCCAAATTGGGTCAGGGCCGTGAAGTGGCTTCTTCCGCACCTCCTGCACCCCTAGTTCCTGCACCCGTGCTCGGGCCACACCCTATCTTTGAACTCGGCCTTCATTTTGATGTGAACTACACATCTGTAAAGCTTCCTGACAAACTGTCCACAGACGGGCAGAAATATAAACACCTGGCAAAGCACTCAAAACCTCCTCTGTGGTAGTTCCCTCTACAAAAGGTATCTCCAGAGGCACATTTTGCGATGATGACACACACACAGGCTGTCGCAGCTAGTACAAACATAAAAGCTCTGTAAAATATAATTCTACACCGATGTTAAAGCTGCATTAATTACGTTTTAATTTGGCCGAAGCAGAGAGACGAGCTGGAAACACATCTCGCATATAATCACATTATAAAGATGTCATGGTGAGGGTGTTTGCAAACAGTTTTCCACATCCAGCAGACGTGGAGCAACATTAGCAGCTATTCAGAATCGTGTTTCTTTCAACCTGACAAATGTACGTCCACTATCTACTCTTCTTTTAGCTCTGTTTGGGGCTCCACCAACTCCTTGGAAAGAAATATGGCTCTTTATCTGCTATAAGAGATGTTCACACTTCTACACCAGCTAGTTGCTACCTTTGTGTGTCTGCCCGCAGTCGCTGGAAACGAGGTGTCAGCATAATTAGATAACAATAATGACTTCTGCACAGCTGTGCTTTGTGCTAAATGCTAATTTTAGCATGCTCAGAATGACAATGCTATTATGCTTATGTTAAGCAGGTGTACTGTTTTTCCATGCTCACCATCTTAGTGTACCGTGTTAGCATGCTAACATTCGCTAATTAGGACTAAACGTAAGAGAAAGTCTTTAATTTTCCAGGTATTTAGTCATAAATTCATGAATTGGACATTTATTCCAGTTCATCCTGAGGAGAACATAAATGACTAAACTAAATTTCATGGAGACATTTTACTTAAAAACTAAAATGCCAACCTTGTGGCGGCACCACGGCGTTAAATAAGTCAGCGGATAATTTAAAACTATGACCTGTTGACGGCGCTACAGGAAAAGTTTCGACATTTGAGTCTGAACTTAAGCGAACAGACCGACAGGCGGTTATTGGTTTCACTAAACATGGATGAAAGAGGGAGATTAAGGCCCACGCCTAATACAGAGCCAAATAAAGTTCAGTTCAACGTTTGGTAAAGTCAGTTTTGCTCTTTTGATTCTTCTCCAATGCATTTTGAGTCTTTTCCTCTTCATTCCTCTCTTCTATTGCCATATATATTACTATTTATAGTATGAATATCTACTTCTACCTCCTCTTTTCTGTCCTCCATCTCACCTTCTTTTTTTTTTAATCTTAACTTTTTTTTTAACACCATCCCTTTCTTTTCCTTCCACCTCTATCTCCCACCCTCCCTCTATTCTTCTCCTCGGGGGCTGTAGGTATAAACAAATTGATCTCGTATGGAGGCCAACCAAAAGCAAGCTTCCTCTTGGCAGCCGCTTTCACTTTGGCACAACATCACATACATTCAGACAAAAAAAACAAAAGTTGAAGCTACAAATTCAGTGGGCTAACTGCATTAGTTGTGTAATGTGCTTGATGTGTGTGGGAGCATGAGGTTTGTCTGTTTAGGGGAGGAGACAGATGGTGAGTCGTCTGCAGAGGAGGGAATTAAAAGTCTGCCTCTGTGGTGAGTAGACATGAAGAGGCAACATGTGCCGTGCTGGATGAAACTCACCGCCGTCTCATTTCTTAGTCTGGTGTTGCCGTGCAGCTTCGAGGCGTTTATGATGCTTCCAAGTGCGCTGCGATTCAATCAATGCTATGGAGAAGTTTAGCTAAACGACTAGAATGAACTATTGATGCAATGAAAACATTTCTAACAGCACAATCATTTACTGTTATGGCTTCGTGGGTTGATGCTACACAAAAACTATGTCCACATTTAAAAACATACAATGGCCCTCACCACCACATAAACAAGACTCACCTCCACGTTTTAACTGCGGCTGCAAAAACTTAACAACTCCAGTGAACGAAACTTTAGAGCTTGTATAACCGTGAAGCGATGAATTTCTTGGGACCTCGAAATCTCATTAAACCACCAAGCATCAATTATCGCCTCTGTGTGTGTGTGTACACAAGGGAATATACAGAAGTAGATTTAAATGTTACCTAACCCTCATCTCAGGCCCAATTTTCTTTTTTTACAGAGATTGAAAATACAAACTAACCTACCGTCTCTAAAGGCTGGAACATGCCTCTTCGGGCTAAGCCAGGTTGTTCTAAAACAACCGCACTGGCTGATTTTGAATATAACGATAAGTCTTTTTTTGTTTTACTACGTTAGAGGCTGCACTACAATATTAGTTTGATAACAACGGGTCCAATGAAAGGGGGCGCTCTTAGTGACGAATTCATCCATTAGCTTTAAGGAGCATTTTAGCATCTTTTAGCTCAATGTCCATGAATACCGCTTTAAAAGTTGCTAAGAAGATTGCCTACCATCCAGCATTCTTTCTGCAATGAGTTTTATAGACACCTGTGTTGATCAGCGATACACGGTATGACAGTCCTGGACGGGGTTAGATGTAACCATGACACTCACTCTATGAAGTAGACCTCTCCTTTCTCGGTGTATGCCATCTCCCAGTTGTCTGGCAGCAGTCCTAGCTCGTCATTGTCCTCTGGTTTAGGTAGTGTCATTTTCGGGGACTGTCCGTCGTCTTTGGGCGCCTCTGGTGGGGCCTCCGCTGGGATGCTCTGCGGGGCGATGTCCCCCGAAGCGTCTGTACTCTTGTCCTCATGTTCACTCGACTCTGAGGTGACAAGAGAGCACGATGAGTCATGCACAACATCATCGCTCAGGGAGGAGAGAGGGCATGAGGAGATTGAAAGACAAGTGAGGCGACGTCAGGACAAGAAGACGTAGGAGGAAAAGAGACTGATTGACAGTCGGGGTAAGAGTGGAGAGAGAAAACAGAAAGAAATAATGATTAGAAAAAGGTGAGGAGAAGTGGTAAGTCAGGGGAGAGGGGCAGGAGAGGGAATGATCGAGGACAGAAAGCAGAATACAGCAGAGGAGACAATGGAGATAGAGACAGAAGCTGGATGTGATGTCCTAGTTTGAGTTGTGGCAGCGTTTGAATGTGTTAGAGAGAGAGAAATGGTGTTTATGGAAGAAAGAGATGGCAAGTGTGGGTGTGCTTCCCAGAGGAGAGCTGCAGTGGGGAAGTGGAGAGGGGACAAATGGGAGCAGGAGATTGAGAGATAATCTATGGGAGGGAAAGAGCGAGGTAGCTATCTGCTTAGATCACAGAGCCTGCTGTGCTCTATTGATTCCCCTTCAACTCTCCTGGTCAGCCCACACTCTGTCCATCTACAGAGACAAAACTCCTCCTGAGCCGAGCACAGCAGCACACTTTAACACCCAACATGGCTCACTGCACAAGCCACAGCCCGAAGTTATCGAGCATCTCGGCCACCGCCGATAGCAATCAGTGAAAAATGTTTCCTGCAATTTCTCTGAGCTCACAGGGGAACGCTCAGTGTCATCTGCATCGTTCGGAGTAAATGTAGATAACAACTGGACACTGGGAGGTTTCCAAGACAAATGATAGAACTTGTGACTATTTATGAACCAGAGTGCGAGCTGAGATGCTAAAAGGAAGCCCCTGTAGCCCTAAAACAAGTCTGAAGAGTAACAGTGATGATGTCTTTATCCTTAGGACTGCTTTGAAATCACATAACTACGAGTTAAAGTGGGCAAAAACATTGCCCTATAATATTTAGTTTCTCTGCATTTATAATTAGTTAATTTTGCACAAACATTTAAAAAGATGCCATATAAATAAAGTTATTATAGGATACATGTACAGGATACATTAGGATAATCTACAGGATGTATACATTTCTCTGGCAAATGAAGATTCGTACCTTGTTTGAGCTCCCTGTGGTATGAAAACCAAAATCACATCCTTTTATCCAACTTCCTTGTGATCAATGGCGAACACTTTGACGCTCCGCCCTGTTCCGCCTGCTCTGAGAGACTTGTTGTCCTGAGGCTGTAACACCAGCTTAGACAGTCACAGGACCAGAGCATGGTTTTGGACTTGGAATCACACAAAACATCGAACTAATAAAGCCTCTTTTATGTCTTTGCATGTGATCATGGGATGCAGTCAAGGGGTTTGTGCATGCGTGTTTGAGTGCGTGTGCATATTGTGGATGTCTATACACACACACACACAATAAAAAAGGTGTGTCTCATTCCCATTATTCAGAATGTTATTTATTCTATTATTTGTACCTCAAGAAGCCTTGTTGCGTGCCATGTGATTACAGAGGATAACAATGGTTTGGCCCGGGCTGATTCACTTAATATAATAAACATACAAAGGTCCTTGTTGATCTTGAAAGAGCCCACAGGCTCCTGTTGATTTGGAGAGTGATATGTTTGTGTGCCCTCTGGCTATCTGGACTCCATAATGATACCTAATGAATGATATCAAATGCTGGAGAGCGACGGCACTAATGCTGTAATCATGAAGCGCTTGGTCTGCAGAGGTAATCACTGCCTGTGAGAGTGAATTACAACTCACAGTTTACATATCATGCCATTAAATTGCACATAAGGATATTTGTGTAGCCAATTAAAAGTGATAATCTGCCATGAAATCATTTTCTAAGAAAACCCATGTAAAAGCAATCTGTTACTGTCCCTGTTGCTAGGCGACCACTCTAGAGACTGATGCTCAGACTACTAGACGATCAGATCAGGATGACCCGCAGCGCCACATCAAACCTAGCTGTCATGACGAGGCTGCTGGCTCAAGCGACCTCTGCCTCTGCGCCTGTGGAGGTCGTGTTTCGGGGCTGACCTGGGGTGACAGCAACACCGTTGCCATTGATGACGGGTCTCTCCTCCTCCTCCTCCTCGGGGGGCTCGATGCTGGCTTTTTCCATGTTGCTCACCGACTTGTTACGCTTCCTCTTACCCTCGGAGGTGGGTCTGGCGCCCGGCAGCAGCTGGTCCGTTACATTTAGCAGCAGAGCGCTGGGCTCGGCCGGAGGCTTCGGGGTGCCGTAAAAGTTATCTGGAACAGAGAGGGGGGGGGGGACGAGATGTGACACATTTAGAGTCATTTTTATGTGCTTAATGCTTACATCTTTTATTCGATTAGCCATGATAGCTGCATGACAAATGTCTGTCTGTTGGCGAGTCAGTCTATCCCTTTAATACAGACCGAAATATCTCAACCACTAATGGATGAATTGCTGTGAAATGTGGTACAGACATCCACGGTCCCCAGACGTCTTCCCCCTGATATTTTTGGGTGGATTGTCATGAAACTTTCTGCAGATATTCGAGGTCCCGAAAGGATAAACTGGATAAAAGATCCCCTTTCATTTCATCTAGTGCTGTCATCAAATACATCATTTTAATTACCGCTTTATTTCTATTGTAGCGCTAAATGTTAGCATAGTAACAGGTAAAACTGAGTGTTAGCATGCTAATGTTTAGTACGACAACGACAGGAAGAAACCTCCAGAAGAAGCGGGCTTATCACAGCCTCATAGGGCTGCTAGTGTGTCGTCTTGTTTCCCTTTCTCTGGAGCGTAACAAGTCAATATATTACGATAACACCAAGAGGGAACAAGTACATACAAGGACATAGCAATAAAGATAAATTCAAAGCACATAATGTAAATGCAAAGAGACCAAGAGAGAGAGAGAGAGAGAGAGAGAGAGCGAAATGACTGCAAAGAGGCCTGGAGATTTAATAACGTAAGGATGAGAGAAGTGGGAACAGTAAGTCAGAGGAGGTTTATGACACGCCTGCACCAGCAACAGGGAGGATTAGCTGTTGTGTGCCCTTGACGGGCTGTTCCACGTCGCAGCCAGCTGATCCATGAACACACACAGGCTGGGGGCTCAAGATCACATCATGTCTTACAATATTACAACAGTTATAAAAACGTGCACAAAGCTACGCGTGGCTGCAAACAAAGACTCCCTCGTCATGAACCCATTTTTGGGGGCTATCCAAGTGTTGTCGCCAAGTCTTTTCCTCTGCACATCATTCACTTACCAGACCATGCATGGATTTCCCTGGCATTTGACTGAATAAGTTCCAGTCTCTGGTCAGAGCCAACTAACCACCTCTGGGAACTGCAGTTTTTCACTTGGCTCTTCTACGTTGATTTCACATTTGACTATTTTTTGCTTGTCTTTTGTCAGCCGCCCTTGTCCCTTCGATAGAATCAGTTAAAACCACTTTCCTTTTACTTTAAGGCTCACTGTAAAGATATACTTTTCATGAACTATTGTCTTCTGACGCGGCCGGCTAAGTCTGTGGCTTACACAGTTTGAGTATCTGTGAGATTGTTTCTGGAAAGACATTGAACTTTTTAAAATGTCATTTTTCAATGCTTTCAATGAGAAAAAAGAAAACTTCATTCACGTATGTTGTTTGGCGGTGAAATCGAAACCTGAGCGAGTAAAACTGACTGTATCTGCATGGGGGGTAAAACCGGGAAATTTGGAGTGAACCGAGCCTTCAAAGCAAAGGTTTGTACTTTCCCTGTTGCTTGTGGAAGGTGCAAAATATGTTGTTTTTCCTACCTTCTGAAAATGTGACATTTTGTGGGGTTTCACACAACAATAGTAGGGTTTCTTCTGCTTGAGTAAGATGTCAACTCATGTTGGTCCAAAATGTGAGAGATGCTCTTTTTAAAAGATCAGACACTACTTGTCTCTAGGGCTATGATAAATCCCAAAGCCTGGAAGAGAGTTTGTCTTCACAGAGCGAGTTCAGAGGACATCAGCCACAGTTCAGGTCTGCAGCAGTTTTCACCAGGCGATCAGATTATAGCAGCTTCAACTCCACTCAAATGTCCCGGGCAGCAATATCAGACATGAGAAGACGATGTGTGTGGAAATCCATGAAGATTATTCCAATGCACTGGGCTCGAGCATTAGAGACAAACTCAGACACTGTTTTGGGGACAGGAAGAATAGCCAGAGAGATTTAAAAACAAACATTTGGTCTCTTTCTGTGTTGGAAAGACCAGAAGAAACATCATGTTCTCTTTCTGGAAAACATGAAGGCTGTAACGGAAAATGGAGGAGCGTAGCTGTAAAAAGATTACGGCGAGTGTCGGGATTAGAACCCCCGAACCACAGACACAAATCCCGGGGCCTTAACGAGCTCCTCGTGTGAACTTAAAGAACACGCGGCGCCACAGAAACCTGGACTTTGACGTTTCAGTAAGCGGCATATCTGACAGACTCACTTATTTCAGTCTAGACTCGCACTTCACATGAGTCTTAATTAACACATTCTCCAAAATGATTGTTGGAAAACACAACAAAGAAATGCCAAAGCATGATTCAAATCACAACTTCCAAAGAGTCGAGATTATCTCCTCTCGTTTGATGTTTTTATATTTGTTAAATAGGGAAGCAAAACAGTTATTTAAAGCCCTATTCACACAGGACTAGTATTATCTGGGGACCTCTAGTAATTTGTTATAATTGCAAAGGTCGTCTGTGATCTGAATCTGCCATGTCCGTCATTTTTCAACTAAAAATTCCACCGTCATATTTCAGCAGACACAGAGGTCATGCGATAATATCTTATTTGAGTTTTTGCATGGTTTTTGCACTACTGTTGACAAATGTCATTGTATTCTTGTTTTAAAATATATATTTATACCCGTACATAGCAGTCAAATGTTTAAGTATGTTTATTTCTGTGTACACACTTTGGCTGTTATCGTGTGTCAAACATTTAGGATACCATGAAAAGACAAATACTTCACAAACTGATACTGCAGTTCCTCCCACAGAGCAACAGTTAGATGTCAGGAGATCAAAGTCTTTCTCAAGGACACTTGAACCCGAGAGCTTCCTGTTCTTTGTAATACCAACTGAAACCTTTCTTCTGCTCCAACAGCTGATCCTCAATACAGCCTTCCTTTTAAATCTCACCCCTTCTGCCTCCCTTCCACATCTAATTGGCCATTAAATTATTAGAATATATAAAACGCTCAATGATGGCCGAGTGACTACGCAGAAGAAACTCTGTCTCCCTCCCTCCCCCCCCCCCCCCCCGTGGAAGGTAGCTCCCATTGCTTAGAGGATCTAACACTGCTTCTGGCAACCAACCGTTAAATTGGCCATCTGCCATTTTTCTCTCCTTCCTGCAGTGGTGGCAGGACGACAGAGAGTGGAGTCAGGTGGGGGAGAAGAAAGTGAGCTGCTATGTGTTATAATGGCCGGGGTCTCCTGAGAGTTGGAAGCGGCCAGGCAGACCAGGGGCTGCACTTCCTTTTCGAGCGGTTTCAAATCCAAGCCTCAGGCCCGTCTGACCACAGGAGAGAGGGGATAGATAGTGTCTGTTTGTTTTGATTAGGCAACTGAAGAGCCCCTGCAGCTCAGGCTCAAGGACTGAGCCAAGAGAGAGCCAACATAAAAGGTACTTCGTGTGTGTCTCCCTGTGTGTGTGTGTGAGTGTGTGTGTGCTGGCCTGTCTTCATTCAGAATTTAGAGAAGATTCCTTTCAGTGTCCAACATGACTGATGACACTCTTGTCTCCACAAAGCCAAAAGATGGATGGATGGATGGAAGCAGTGTTGTCAGTGAGTGTGCAGTGTATAGATAAGAGTGATGCGCCCTTGTCAGCATTCTTTCAAGCAGCTGTCACTCACACAGAGAAAAAAAAAATACGCCTTGGGTGCCACAACGCGGCATAAATTCTACCAAAAATGTGGAATATCACAAAGAGGAATAACCGCAATCACAAGCGCGACTTGACTAAATCCTTACCTTCATATGTTCCGCTCTCTAGCAGGGCTCCGCTTTTCTCCAATTCCAAAAACCGGTCAACGGTCACGAAATTATAATCCACCCCTGGGACCTCTCCTTCCTTGGGCTGCCTGGTTGTGCCTGCAGGAGATAAGCGAGAAGAGTTAGAGCCGCTGGAGCTTTGAACGCCTCATCACTGCTGAATGAAAGGAGACTAAGTAAGAGCGAGTCTTTGTCAAGTGTTTCAGAAAAGATCAGAACATACCAGAGCTGAAACACGCTGACCCTGACCCAGCTCTATTCATTAAGTGCCCTCTTTATTCCCTTTTCTCCCCTTCTTGCACAGACAGGAATATTTGAACGCGGTGCTTTCAGGGGGGAGGAGTAGGTAAGGTAGCATCTCAAGAGCTAAGTGATGCAATTTGGAGACCAAGAAGAGAAATCAAGTCAATTTGCATGGAGCTGACAGCGTGACGAGGAATCCCTGACAGGAGCTGCTGTTCTGCCAGCAACACAGGAGTGATGGAATTATTTTCGTCTGTAATAGAAGAATTTTCGAGTCAACTTCAGTGACACCGCTATCGTTTCTCCTCCAGTTACTAAGACAATGCATGACAAAGTATTTATGATGTTAAACTGAGGTACAAACGACTTCCTAAACACTTCCTCATCACCGTGTGCTAATTAGACTTGTTAAAAGTGATCCCGGCAGTGATGGCACGCATGCTCTCTACCCCTGAGGTGCTGAATGGGTTTTCACAACTGAGCCAGGGTTGTTCACACTAAAAGTGGAGCCAGTAAAACGCAAGCATATAAAGTATCCATCTGTGTGTTTTAAAGTTAGCAGGGGAGCAACTGTGCCACTCATCACCCCTTGTAGGTGGTGTGTGGCGATTTGACTTTAAAAAGGCCAACTGAAATGTTTGTGCATCGCTACACAAGGTTGGAACAATGCCTGCGCTGTGCAGTCATTAGGTCAGGGAGAGCCAGGAGTTCCTTCCTAACGCTGACTACCAAACTTTCAATTACACAAAGAAAAATATTTGTACGACTTGTACGAAGTGTTTGGAGCCAAACTTGAAGGAAATAGTTGTGTAACAAATGAAAAAAGAGAGTTTGAGACTTCAAACCCTGGCCTCTTTCTCAGCTCCGGCGGTAAGTTGTCGGTTTCTGAACGTTACAGAAATTGTCCAACACATTACCCTAATTCAGATGTGCGAAGGTTGTGGAGGGAGATTCTGAAGAGGTGTACTGCCGCTTTAAGAGTGCGGCGGACTATGCTTTCAATAAACAAGTTTGTACGACGTTTTGGGAGCACGTCTGAAGGCAAAAGTGTTTATACACTACTGTCACAAAGACGAATGAAGGGATGATTGCTCAAATGGGGAAAGCGATCCAAACTTCTTTTGACACTTCTCTCTTTGAACAATGCCGTCACAAGTATTGACCATCACGGCATCAAACAGGAAGAAGAGAAGGTCCATCTCAAACATCTAGGTGGAACGATGTCTGAAGGAAGAATTGTGATTAAAGACTTCTGCGCTGAAGAGGCCTTTTCACGAGAAGAAGCAAAACGTCTTAAATCAAGATTCTAGTCCAGAGATATGGTTTCAACTTCCTCCAGACAAGCATCAAATAATTTAATGAATCCGAATGAGGCCATTAAGCTGCTCGCCAAGCCTTTCCATAGTTGCCTTGTTAATATGCTGATTAATTGGTCCTTAAATGCAGAAACTAAAGCAACAAAAGGCTTTTCAAATCCACTCGTCTGACGGAGACTGCCGCAGTTGAAGCCTGGTTTTTGTTTACAGAACATCCGGTCTAAAAAGACAAATCATTTCTCAAGCAATTAAGTTCTCAAACATGACTATTATATGGAGTAAAGTGGCACCTCTCATGCACTTTTTTTTTAGACCTTCAAGCGAAAGTTACTGTTGACGACCTTCAAAGCTAAAACATCAAACTGGAACCTGCTGACTGAGTAATTTGTAAAAGAGATTAAATGAGCAGCAGGGAATTGTTATTTGCTGTAAGAACTGTTGTGTAAAATGTATGTGTGTTTGTGTCGCACCCCCAGTGAAGAGTTTCTTGATTGTGTTTGTCTGCATGGGGGCTTGTGTACCCGTCAGATTAGCCTCCCTCACAGGCAGAGCAACTGACTGAGCGGCGCACACACACATTTCAAAGAGGACCTTTGATGTTGCTGAACTATATTTAGCAGCATCTTTCTGCTGGGGACTTCTCTCGGGTGACAATTTCTAAAAGGAGGCAACCACAATGCCTCTCGATTTTCGGTCCTTTGTATATAGGTCATGATCCTGTGGTGCAAATCAGCGATTCTCAAAATACAGCATCCTCTGTGAAGTGCAGAAATAATGATGTTGGATATTTTTAGGAAGGTATATCATTATTTACAATGCCTTGATTACAGCAAATTGATTTAAAAAGTTACTACGTTAGAGCTATGGTAGCAACAGAGACACTGTGGAGACGGCGAGAACTGGGATTGGACGGCTTGGATTGTTTGTTTTTGTCAGTGGAGATTCAAAACTGGCAGTTTCTAGTTTTTACTTTCACTTTTTCAGAAGCCAAATTTGGAAGACACATGCCACACATTGTGTCAGTACAAATATATTTGCATGGCTAGGGAAAGCAAAACCAAAATATTAGCTAAAAACCAAGTGAAGCCAACGCGGAAGTGCCCTAAACTTGCATTCTTTCTAATGGCCAGCAGGGGGGCGACTGTACAGGTTGCAAAAACAAGTCCGGTTATGCAGAAAAACACTTGTTGTTTCCTATCCTTCTCTATCTGCTCCAAATGTATATTTTAAATTGAACCGTAAAGCTTGAAACGGCAAATCATCTTTATTGATTACTTCATTGTTCAATCATTTCATGGTAATAGTTTGGTTATTAGTAGGCAAATCTTGTGAAAGTGAAAGAAAAGAAATGCAAAAACAATAACTTTGGGGTACACTGCAATAAAAGCGTGACACAAAGCGATGGTGCTTGAAACAGATGAAATCCAACGCTATAAATCAATTCCTACGCTACGGGCATCATCTGCCATGCACCATGAAACAGAAGTATAAATCTTCCTTTAAACTTGTCTCCACAGACAACAAACGGATCACGGCAATGAATGGTGAACTAGTGAATAACAGGCCATTTCTCCTTTGTTGCAACTGTGCAGGAAATATTCATGGGAACCGTTTCTTCTCCTGGGAAGTCAACAAACAAGGACAGGAAAAGGCCACAAAAAGACAGACAGTGAGCAACGATAACGGCCATTGAGATTGTGATAGTAGGAGTAAGAGGAAAGCACGAGCAGAAACAGGGATGCAGCACGTGTAATGGATGAGAGAGCAGCTTAAGTTGTAGCGTGGGCTGACTCTCTCGTAGCCTACAGCCACCCTGCTGTTCTCCAGTACGTCCTCGATGCACAGGCCACAGGTCCAACTCTCACTTGTGCAGCTAAGCACCACTACTGCATGCCCCGCTAACACCTGTAGAGGTTTCATACTGGGAGTAGTGCTCCCACAGAATACATTAACATCGCTCCAAGTTATCCTCATGTTAATAAAACACACTGTATTAAATGCATGACCTCTATGCCCGGCTCAACATTTGCACATTGTTCAGGAAAAACACAACAACCTGAGCACAATATGAACCTGAGATGACTGTAGGCAATATGAAAAGGCTCAACAGGGACCCAGACAATCTGTGGAAAGCGGAAACATTGGCCTCTATTTGAAACAAAGGATTTATATCCAGAGAATATCCCGAGGCATCACGGAGAGAGATTGTACTATGTATTTATGGCAAGTCAAAGCGTGTGTAAAGACCCTGAGGAAATGATTATACCATGAGCATTTAAACTAATAATTTCTATAAAGTTACGTAGTAGGGTGTAAAACAATTGAAACAAAAAGAGAAAATATACCAAAAGTGACACAAACTTTTGCCTCTGGTACTGGTATGTACTGGGTACACGGATTGTGAATGAAAACAATGTGTAGTGCGATGCCCTTTTACTAAATAGTAAAGGACATAATGCATGACTAATAAGAAGAAATATGATGCAAGCGCACTCAAAGGATGAATGAATGTCCTGACTGAGGGTTGGTAACATGAGACCTTCACTTCTCAGAACTTGGAGCAGCTGAATGGGACCAAAATAGCCTGATTTGAACACATTAAAGCTACAAGAGACTAAATATCTGGATTTTCTAAGTAAATAGGTGTTTATTGTGACGGTATCAGCTCCTGGAAATGTTGTTTGTAGTCGCGCTCTACGGATGGCAATGTCAGTCCACCACTTTGCTTCAAACTGAACTATTACACGGTTTGCCATTAAAGTTAGTACAGGCAATGAGGAAGAATCCTATTGGTGATGTCCTGACATTTCCTATAACAGCATTATCAGGTTGACAATTTTCATTTAGCTTCATCATCAGGTCAACATTTCAATTTGTGCAATGCTTTGGTTTATGACCAAATATGTGCTTTGTGTTCAGCGCCAATTAGCAAATATTAGCAACAACCCTAACCCAACAATCTTGGTGGAGAAGATTTCTGTTTTTAGCATCAAGTAGAGCTCAGCAACAGGTCACTGTTTTCCTTAATTTACTGACAATTGGTGGCAATAATAGTACACTTAAATTAATTAAACAACTAGAGCACTGCATATATTTTACTGTTATTGCTGTAGCTTTGGGTGGGCATTAACGTCAAGCAGCTTGTTGGCATCACTGAGTTAATGCCTTGCCTCTGGTTTAAATACATACACACACACACAGCAAAATACAGGCCTTGATAGCCAGTTTTATATATATATATATATATATATATATATATATATATATATATATATATATTGTATACCGCCTCAACTGCCCATGTGAATGTTTTTACATAGGGCGCACTGAGAAAAAGAAAGTGGCACAACACAAATGTGCCATAAGAACAATAATGAAGGTTACCCTATGGTACGCTATATCCAGAATTGCCATATGGTAACGACAGCCTTTTGAAAGCGGAGGGTATCGAGTTTGAGGATCAGTCTATTCAAGGTGGAGAGCACCATAATATATCCCTTCAGAGAGATTTAGTGGATTTTTCCATTTGATGCTTTGGTGTATCTAAGCCTTAATGTGGAAATACATTTCAGACCGTTTTTGTGAACAAGCTTAATCGTGTTGTGTTGCATCACAGGTTGTTGTTGCTGCAGATAAAGTGAAAAAAACATCAAGTTCAGGTGCATTAGACCTGGTCGTGGCTTTTTGTGCTCTACAGCTTTAAAAGCATATAAATTGCAATAAGGCTAAACTCCCTCCAGCAGTGTTCACCACCCCTTTGAATACAATTATAACAGCCCAGTGTTGTGGACAATTGCTTGAGGCCGGATGTGTAAGGCAGGTCCTGCCCTTTTACACCCTAAACTCTCTGTTATGACGGGCCACTGGCCACTGTGTCAGCACAGCCTATTGTAACCAACCTAATCTAGCCATTAGCCAATTAGGAAGTGACGAGCAGCCGTAATGCCCTTGCATTAGAGGGATGGATTAGTTCGCCATTCAGCGCCTGCCTGCCTGCCGCCTGTGGGCAAATGGGCTGATGGAGGACAGTGAAGCGCTGCAGCGCGCCACCGAAAGATGCTTTCACTGCACTTTGCCTTTGGACAGCAAGAGTGGCGATGTGCTCATTTACGGTTTTCACTGATGATGCCGAGCAGGGTCTTAATCAACTGTGATTACATATCATTTAAGCGATAATACAGTGTATTGAGCAGGACTGCAGAGCAGGCTGCTGTTTCCACTGAGCTGATAATGAAAGTTAATATCACAGCGCTGCAGTCTAAACGTATTGACTGGGAACGTTTCACTTCCTTGGCAAGGCTCAGACGTAAAAACCTCACTTTCGGTTCTTGACCAGAGATCAGTCGCTTTTTCTCTTCTACCCCATTTAATGAAATTTCAGGTTCATTCAAGTTCAGTGAGAATGACTGTGTGTTGCTCCCCTGCTTATTGACAGCCAGTAATGTGGGATAGATTGGCTAAAGCCAGGCAGTGGACCACGCTGCCTGTTGGCCCTACGCCGCCCTCCCCTGAATTCCATTAATAGCTCTGCCCTCCAGGAGGTGCTGGGTGGACTGCGTGTACCACAGCCATGGATATTGATGACTGCATCCTCTCCCCAAGGAGAGAGGAGGAAAGGGAGAACTGAATGGAGAGGGCTGATAAAGATATAAAGAAGTGGTGTAAGGGGGGATGCATAGGTGGAATCATCATGGAGGCCAGGATTTAAAAAGTGAAAAGGTATTAATCTTCCGACCTGTTCATATTCTTTACAGAAGGACAAGAACACACACTTGCAGACCACATATACGTCACAGAAACTGACTGCAATGCAAACCTTCTGTAGAGGATATATCACCACCTCTAAATAATGTATTTAAATCGTGACTGAAGAGACAAACTAGCAGACATAAAGTGGAGAAATTGGAAGATAACCTACATCTTTCCTAAGACTTAACAAATCATTTTTATTCCTGTTTCCTTTGAGCAAATTATCTCTTGGGTTTAGTGCTCTGCGAAACATTTTGCATGATACTCCCTTTGCAATTGTTTTCTTGCTGCTAACTCACAGTAGCCAATGCTCACTGCCTGACAAATTCAGCAATAATACTTTCTGTTTAACCAAAAAGCTCCTCATGGGCATTTTCCAAACTGAATTAATATTATTCACATCATGCGAACGAGCATTCAATGCTTGAATCCTACTGTAAGTAAGGACCATTCATATATAGATGCTATTACAGAGTTGCAAAGATCTGAATAGTTGGGGAAATGTTCCTGCGAGCTCATGTGAGCTCATGTAAGAAGATCAAGGTGGGCTGCTCGAAATCTCATTTATTCAAACACACCTGTCAGAGCGAAGCCGAAGCAGAAGCTTCAAATCCGACCTTACCTTTCAGGTAAGGAAAGGCGTAGCATCTGATAATATAAAATACCCTGTCAAAATGTAATAAGACTCGCTGTAAATGGGCCGTTAAATTATGTATTACGATGATAAATTTCCACATAATATTTTCAGCAGATCTGACATTTGTACTAAGGGTTTAATAACTTATGAATAATTTGAACTTCTAAATGATCAGTCACTTTATAAGTTTGCATTTACATTAATGCAAGTTAACGTGATATAATAATGTAATCCGATTACATTAAAAGGTACCGTGTGAAGTTGTGTTTCTTACCAAACGTTCGATGCATTTCCTTCCTCATTTTAAGCTTTTGCAATGCTGATATTCTGCATTGTTTACCGACTTCAATGCCTTTTCAGCGTCGTGCTGCATTTCTGAGCACATTAGCACCACTGGCTGTCATTCGGTAGAGAAGCGTGATTTGTATTTGTCCAACAACAACTAACAAACCAAAAGATTAATTGATTAATCTCAATCCTAACGAGTTAGTTGCAGGTGTACTCCTAATACAAACGAGTGCAGAAGACAGAAGCATCGAAAACATGTTAAATCCTGGTCAGTAGTGACACTTTCATTCTGAACTGTTGATGCTGAGTGAATACTAAGTCCCCAGCTCGGTGCAGATGTTACTCTAGAGCCAAAGCACCGCAGTCAAACACTTAAGAGAGTGCCACAGTCTGTGGCAGTGGAAGATTGGCTTGTCGTTGCAAAGAGCTCTATTGATTAAGTGCTGCATCAAACATATTTGGGACAAGACGTGGTAGTGAATCCCAAAAGTAAGCCTGACATCCAGGATGTGACCTATCCCACACATGTGATACAGTAAGCACTCAGGATAAATATACAGTGTGAAATCAACCTACCCCTACACAGGGATGTCATCATGATATCTGTTATCATTGAGAATTCAATCAGAGCTCCTCTATCCTCGGTTCTGTCTCTCTCGTGGGAAGAAATGAATGGCTCCTTTCATCGCATCTCAAGCTCCCTCTATATCTTCTTGCTCCTCCAGGATGCCACTAAAAGAGATCGCCTTTGGTCTTGCTCCGCATCCCAACTTCCATTGGAATCAAAGCTCTCATGTTTGCAAGTGGGGGAGGAGAATGTCAAAATGAAGAACACAGTAGAAGAAGGCAAACACGCGGATGTTTCAGAGCTGTGGAGGAGAGTCTTGACTGGCAGCGGCTGACCCCAGCGTTAACGCACACTATCTTTAATCTAGAGACATCCCACCAAAAATGTAAGAGAAAACACAATCAGGGCGTTTCATTTTTCTCAGCAGCTACTCCAATTTTCCCTCTGAATCCAGGGAGGACCGCAGCACACATCCACACGCACACACACAGCCGACAATGCGAAGGTACAAAGAGAGGAGGAGGAGAAGAAGAAGAGGGAAGAGAAAGAGAGGGCAGAGATATAGAGAGATTAAGGGAAAGCTGATGTCATCTGTTTGGATATGTGGCCCTGGGGTGTGTGTGTGTGTGTGTGTGCAGTGATCAGGGATGTGGATGCGCTGCTTTGTCAGCCTAATCCCCCCCAGCCGGGGGCCACCCTGGCTCGGGCACATTACCACCCAATGACACAATCTGTTTGTGAGAAAGGCCCACAACCCTTTTATTCATTTATAACGCCAAATCACGACTGCGCCGAAGCCTCAGACTGCCCGTCCTACCAGAACAACAACCTCCCATGTATCCCATCAACCTTCATTTCAACTCTGCTCTGCTATCCAACACCACCCACCCTCCCAGTCCTCCACCTGCAACGTCGGGAGAGCCAATTTGTGCTTTCAGGATCTTCTTCGGATCAAGCGATGCATTTTGAACCCACAGGCCGGTGGGTCAGAGAGGCTGGAATAATCATCACACTCCGCGTGGTGGTAATCACCTCATACTGAGACCTCCTGGCCCTTTAATACCGGAAGCTAAGCTATCTCGTACTGCCATCACCCCTGCCCCTTTCTGCTATTGGACCCACAGTGGCTGTGTGTGTGTGTGTGTGTGTCAAAGCTCTTTGAAAGCAAACCTCTACTGTTAGAGCGACAGGAGATTACGACAGCAGGAATGTGTTATTCATGTGTTGTTTAGTGCGTGTCAATTTCATCCACGCTTGTCGTCTGTTTCTGTGGACATTTCTTTATACTAAGCTCTGTTTGCTTGATCGTATCAATAAGACAAAATCACATCCATTTCAAATCACTGGACAAATCGTAGATGTGTGCGGTGATTCTAAGTCCATTTTGTTATACAAATAAACAAACGTTATGCATTTTGAAAGTGTTTGGGTTTATCTATATGTAAAAAGCTTTTCAAGTTTCCATACGAGTGGATAGAGGAGAATGTGAGCGTTCCAGGCAAATATGTACCTCGTGTAAACCGTGTAAGAAAAACAAACAGAAGCTTTTGTTTTTCTTTTCTAGATTTTGTCACTGCTGTCGTTTGTCATATTTTCATTTGTGTTCAATATCAAATAAGATTGCACCATCAGGGTTTCCATCACACTTTGATTGCTGCACTGAGGAAGAGTACACCAGGTTCTTATCGTCTCTAGTGGGATAATATGGCATTATATATATAAATTGCACTTTAGCAGAGCCTGTTTTTCTGCATTGCAATTCAACTCCTATTGAGGAGAATGACCTCAGTCGGAGAAAAGGATTCTCTCCCTGTGACCTTCGTTACTAGAAGCGTTTGTATACACTGTGTTGCTGCACTGTGACTTAAGAATGAATAAAACCTCATGTGGCTTAACAAAGTTGGCAGCTGAAAGAACAAGCATTGATTTTGTTGTCAGTGTTGCATTCAGCTGTTTTTTAAGCTTCAATTAAAAATTATCTCCGAAAGATTTTTAAAGATTCCAAGCAAATAACAAACCCATGAACAATGAATAGTATATATATATATTGTTTGTAAATGACAATGCCAATTATTCATGGATTCTATCCTCCTTCCTGTTACTTGCTCAAGGCGAAAAGAAAGGAAGCTCGCAGAGTAACGTGCTACGCTCGGAGTAAACAACGGTTTGCGGAAAATGCTTCCATGAATAATAAGAAGGTTGCGTTCAGGTTCAGGTGGACTGAAGGATGGAGAGGAGGCGAGTTCAAGAACAGGAATAAACTCAGGGAAAGTTTCCGTTACTTTGTGTCCAATTACTGCAATGTTTTCTGATGCTCAGATCATACGTGAAGGCGGGTAGAGCTGGAAATGATTCTGGTTAAATAATACTGTGCTTTGAAAAAAGAAAAGATATATATATATATCACTATATTAATTAAAGTTGGGCTTAATTGCCTTAAACAACAGGCTTTGGCTAATAACAGTCATCTGCGCTTGTTTGTTTTTTAGTCATTCCTGTATTATTAAAGTCAGATGTATCAACACTAGCTGTAATTAAGACTTAGAAGTCAGAGGGTAATACATAAAATAATTAATATGAGAAGAAAACTGCACAAGTTAAACTAACAATCTGTCTCACAGACTTGAGAGTAGAATATTATTATAATTTATAGAAATGATGGCCAAAAACATGAAAATTAAATAAATAAATTGTACTAAAATATTTATCTAAGAACTGGGAACACAGTCCGGATCTACTAACAAAAGCTACAACTTTTTCTTGGTCGAACATGACTTCCTTTGCAGCAACTGCAGTGACTCATAAATACGTGAACATAAAGAACATTGAATCAAACAGCAGGTCATACTCTCCCCTTCCCATCTTCCCCCCCTCCCCCTCACACCGTCTCTCTCTTTCATACAAGTAGCCATTAATTCAGGATCCAATTACTCGGGTGGCTCCGAGGCCCCTCCCACTCGCCATCCGTCTCCAATTGCTCGTCCAATGGACTCAATGCCACAGATCAAATTCCGCCTCCACAAATAATCCCTCACCAGAATGCTGCTGCCAGCACCATGCACACTTTAATTGGATCCTTTTAATAGTGCTCGCTATGGCCACTTTCAGCCATGTAATTAGGTTTCTCTTCCTATAGAGTTTAATGGTTGAGGGATGGGTGAGTCGAGCAAGGGGGAGAGCGAGAGAGAAAGAAAGATGGAGAGAGGGTAACAAGGGCCAAACTTGCAGTTATACACTAGGCTTAATCCAATTTCACCCACAGAGAAATCATCTCATGCCATATATACTTTTTCAATGGGGTTTTTATTGGCCACCATAAAAACCATAGACTAGTGTTGAATATCCAGCCTCATTGATTTTTTGGCTGTGAGTGAAAAGGCCCCCCCCTTGCTCTCAGTGTCTCTCTCCTTTTGGACTATACCTGTTCCAACTGGCTCCCGCGACTAACGCAAAGCTCCACATCGGGAAAAGAAACTCCAACTCCCGAAACGCCGCCGCCACCAAAACTCCCGAACAGAATGCAAATGATGGGATTTCTGGAATGATTAATTTCCGCCACTTGTGAGGCGATTAGGGGGGGGGAGTCAATCAAATGAATAATATATGTATAAGAACTCTATCAAAAAGGCAGTGGCACAGTCACAGGGATGAATGGATGATCGGAGAACAGTAAGCAGCTTATTGACGATAAATATAAAGACACACCCCCTCCCCAAGGGATAGAGAGAGGCCGGACAGAGAGGTGAGGGAGAGAGGAGAGAGGTGGCACTGTCGACACACAGTAGATGGATGGGTCACTCGCACGTCCAAGTGAGAGAGGACATTCTGTAATTCGAGGCGACAGTTCATACGTCAGAGCAAAAATAATAATCATTGTTTGTTTACACCTGAAAGTCGATTCCACACTGTGCTCATTATGAAGACTGATCATCTTGGCCTTAAAAATGCCCGGCGCTAAAACAACCGTAGGGCGGTCCATCACGACCAATGCGACTTATTCATGATGAACTACTGGCCCGACTTTTATGAAACTTGGTGGAAGGGTGTAGCGTGGGCCAGGGAAGAACCCATTACATTTTGGAAACACACAAATGATCTTTTACTATAGTTAACAATTCGAGAAGGACCTCTGGCGGAGTTCTGCGCTCTTCGAGTGCCCTTCTATCTTATTACTGGAAAAACCTGGACAATATATCCGACATGGACAATCTGACCTAAATAATATGGAAGTCCACTTCCAAAGTAATCAATACAGCGCTGTGTTAACGCTGCACAATCAGTCTTAATCGTTGCAATGCTCCCCCACGTGATGAGACTGCAGCAGGAGATCCTTCTGAGTCAGTGTTGAGATCCAGAGCTGAACGATGACGGAGTGATCAGTAATCATCCAGCGCCTATTTTGAATCATTTCACTAAATTTGTTCATAAGCAAAAAATGTCAAATACTTCTCACTCCAGCTTCTCTACTGTCAAACATTAATTGATTCATTGAGAAAATCTAATAGAAACAATTAGCGGTTATGTAGCCGTATGCAAGCTCCAAGCACAACATTTCAGAAACACTTCAAAGCAGCAGTCGCGGCGTATAATTGAAGGGAAGGGAGCCCGTGTGGCGACTCCAGCAGAACACGAGTCTCTCTGGGAGTTACACTGGAGAATTCTCAATCACATGTGTATTTCTAATACCTCAGGAACACCAAGTGGCATCTGGAGGAGAGAGGAAGCATGAACACGAGGAAGAGGAGGAAAGAAAAACTGCAGCTTTTTACACACTTCATCCAGTGATAAAAGCATTCACATTCACCCCACAACATTGAAAAGCATTATAAGGTTACAATGAATGCTATAAAACATACGGCGGCATAAAATCACAGGCACGACCATCTGGCTGCGGCTTAATTAAATACGCTTAATCACATTCGAGCATATGCAACACATTCGTGTGCCACCGCGGTGCCGTGGGGGGGCTGAGGCGAAAAATAAATACATTTTGATTACGACTATAGGACCATTTCTGAGTGGCACAAAACGTCATTACAGTCACAGTAGCGGAGCATTACGAAACGATGGCGCTCAAAGTGATTCATTCATCACTCCTGTTATGATAACCTTTCTCAATCTCCCACCTGCTGGAAACCTCGCGCATTAATCTGCCTCCTTGTGTTAGCGCTAATGACGGGAGAATGGAGAGCATGGGAGTCACATGTCGAGGCCGTGAGTCACACACACGCTTCTGAGTGGCAGCTGAGTAGAATTAATGTACGTATAGTTCACAGAGGTGACGCATATGATTGTGGGTGTGTGTGTGTGTGTCTGGGAGGGGGGTATATAGGGAGGTACATAAATAGTCTGTGCATTGTACTTCTGCAGTGAAGGAGCTTACTGAACATTCAAATCAACTGTGGAAAAGTGAATTACGCTGCAGTGTTTGAGGTGTCTATAGATTTATAGCGGCTACGTTTTGCATGAAAATGGAGCACGGTGCAGTGACCGCCAGCTAACCGTCTTAACTGTGACCTTTCAGGGTACATTTAGGGAAGCTTCTGCCAACGATGACATTGTTAATGAATTGTTAATGAAGTGTTATTTCAGGTTTGTTTCGTCAGTGGTGTTATCCTTGTAGGTGGTATAACATATCATTAAACCTACCCCTAAAATCAGCAATCAACAACTGATCCCAAATTACCAGCGAATTAAAGTTGCATTAGTCTTATCAGCGCTGCGTATGAACTTAAATTACAGACGCTTTATCATCTTGAAAGAAAAGGTTTGCTGCTAGATGAGCAAAATGGCTTCAGCGCTAGGGTTGGATTTTTCTTATCGAAAGTTTGGTTAAAATCGAAATAAACATCTTGGTAAAAAAAAATAAAAATTAAGAATAATGAGCCATACATTATAATGAATGTCTGTGGGTACATATTTGTGTGTATCAATAGTGCATGTGTATCAATACTAGGGTTGTGTGTGTCTGTCTGCTAGCAGATAACCATGCAGCGTGCAGCTTACTGTTAACCTATCTAGCCCGTCCCTGCGTGCAGCCGATAGAAGCCCCTTATCGCGGACCTTCAGAGCCCTACATCCCTCAACTCACACCGCCTGCAGAAAAGTGAGGCAAAAATAAATAAAATATGCGGGAAAGGAAGAAAAATACCCTCCCAGAAAGTGATAGTGTCTCCCTGGAGATGTAGCATCCATTCTTGTTTGTTCACGAGTGCCTAGACCTTAATGTCCTGGATGTGTGGAAATTAAAGGCAGTTACAGGGAGACTTAAAAGGGATGAAGGGAGCGAGGAGGGGTAAAATAATCAGTCTTGGTTTTCGATACAGAATGAACTTATTACCAGCTGGTGATGGATGATACTTGGAAGCCGAGGACAAGGAGGAATAACAAAAAGTAGAGGAAACAGAGAGAGAGAGAGAGAGAGAGAGAGAGAGAGAGAGAGAGAGAGAGAGAGAGAGAGAGAGAGAGAGAGAGAGAGAAACGACGATGACTGTGTGTTGTGGGAAAGCAACCACAGAATGTTTTTACGCAAGAATGTGCAATGTGTGCGAGAGTCAGGAGTAAAGATGGGTCAAACAGGCATTTTCTTTAATGCTCATAAACCCATGTGTGTGTGTGGGGGGGGGGGGAATGGTATAGAGTTAATTATCATGGGACATGAGCTTCTGGAGTCCCAAGAGACCAGACGGCTCATCTCCACCTCAATGCTGCTTTGATTTGAAGAAGAAGAAAGAAACGAAAGGAGAACGTTTTTCTTCTTTTGTTATCAAAAACAAAAAAGCAATTGAAGACATTACCTTGGGTTGGTGAAACTACACTATGCATTAAAAAGGTGGAGGCAGGGAATGAATATACAACACCCTGACCTGCACACCTGGCCTGATCATCCGCAGAGTATAAAGCAGGGGCGGCAGAATTTGACAGCACATCATGATGTGTGGTTTTCCTTTTGAGTGACAAATGGGAATGACCCTAAAAAAAAAAAAAAAAAAATGATGGATAGGTGGGAGAAAAAGCTGTGCAGTCCTCCCCCTAAAGACCACGCAGGCTGACAGGCTCATAGAAACCAGTTAAACTGAAAGGTTGGAGGTGAAGTCACAAAATAAGCTGCAGTTTAATACAAGCCAAACGACTGCATGTGCTGTTGGAGCGTTCTTCAGTGTTGTGTCCTTGAAGCCTTTATGAGTGTTGTACATGTTAATCGTATCTTATTTAGAAAGACAGTCAGACTTATTCACGTTTAATTAATCTCTATATAAAGGCCTAATTTAAAAAAAGCCATGATCCAAATGTAAAAATAAAAAGAACAGAAATCGTTTCATTCATTTTAAAAACCGATTGAAAGGTTTTCAAATTCACAGATTAAAGGGGACATGTCGTTCTCATGTTCATACTTGTACTTTGGGTTTCTAGTAGAACACATTACATGCTTTAATGTTCAAAAAGCACAGAGGATTTTCATTCTATCTGAATATACCTGTATTTACTTTCTGTCTGAAACGCTCTGTTTTAGCGCCTGTCTCTTTAAGGCTCCGTCTGCTCTGATTGGCTCACGAGAAAAATATGGCGCACCTTTACAAAAAGGTAGTTCTCAAACAAACAGCTGCGGGAGGCACTGAATGTGCACACGCACTGAAACAGTGAGTTTGGAGTTACAATCCTGATGTTTTCAGATTTGGGTTGATTTGATGAGACTATCGTGGTAACAGAAAATGTGGTATTAAATAAATATATTGCGTTTCCTGCTACTGCTTTACAATTAAAGCTCCCCTGTGGCATGCTTTGAATGTGAAGCAGCAGCAGTTTGTAAATGTTCAGTTTGCAGTAGCATGCAGTTACTTAATTTAACTCTGATATGTGTGCAGGGGGGGGGAAACAGTCATCAGTATGATAAATTACAACAACAACGCTGGTTTAGCTGCTACACAGCTCGAGCATTGGTAGGCAATATGAATACAGCGCGGGAATGGTGCACTCTGCCACTGACAATGAAAACTACTATACAATTA